>NW_027496508.1:0-167439 GCF_021521415.1 Bidens hawaiensis
TAATTTTGTTTCTTAATTAGTTTAAAATTAGTTTTCACTAACCCCCCCCCCCCAATAACAATAAATAAATAGTTGCATCTCTAGTTAAGTCTAATTTAGCTAGTTTACGTAATTTTAAAGAGTCTCGTGGGTTCAATATCCGGACTTACCTAACTGTACTAGAGTTGACCGGTTCATTTGCCGGTTAGTAGTTTTAGTCGAGTTAAGAGTCTAGAATTATTACTTAGTGTCTAGATTAGCGTAATTTTAGTTAATAAATTTATAACTACTTTTAGCACATCAAGTTTTGACGCCGTTCCCGGGGATTCTTGCAATTGCGTTATTAGCTTGATTAGACTTGTTTGCTATATACGTGCTATTTGCTTTATTTTTTGCTTTTAGTCGTGGAGTCTAATTTTAAGTGTTTGTTATTTTATTCTATTTTCAATTTTTTTATTTTTGAGTCTTTTATTAGAGTCTACTAATTTTGTTTGTGCGTTTTGTAGGTACATGCACATCTCCGTTCGCAAGGACCCGCCGTTGCATTGCGTTGGACCCGGTCCGAGGCAAGTTCGTCATCGTTAGAAAGGCAACCGATCACCATTTATATCTCCCCAAAGTCATCACCCGCGAGCACACAACCACCAAGTCCCAGAAACATCCCCATTCACCAAATAGCCGAAAATAACCGCACCGTGTACCAGCAAGCTTTTGAAAGGTTTTGTAAGGCCCAAACCCCGGGAACCCCACAGTTGGTAATCATTCATAACACTTGTAAAATTAAATAAACTTAAAAACCGTTTCTTCCATTAAAAACCAACGTATCAGAGTATCAATTTTGCGGAAAACATGAATTATGAAATAAGTTCCCGAAACCCGGAATTTTGCCCAAAATTCAAAGTAAATATAACGTTTATAAATTTCCTTGAAATAAAATATTCATAAGAATTCTTCCGTCCAGTATGCCCTTCACCATCCCAGTAGCTCCGTGCACGTCCAAGCGATAAGGCATCCTCTTCCAAATCCTGAAACTTACACTAACATGCACACAAAGTCAGCTTAAGCTGAGTGAATTCATGATATGTGTCTAATAACCCTATAAATATGACCCTCACAACTAAGCTTTAATATTAAAACGAAAATCCTAAAACCACACACAACCGGCAAGTGTACCGATCGCAAGTAGTATAGACTTAGGAAGTCCGAGTATCGAACACGTGGACACGTCAGAACGCTAAAGATCACTAACCCTAGACAAGACCTACCTTAGAATAATAATTATATTGATTTTTGATTTTTAAATACTTAACTGAACTAACTAGACTGACTGACAAAACTTACCAAAAATAGAAAACTTAACGGAAAACTAACTGAGTTAACTTAGGATGGAGAAAACGTCTACTTAGGTCTGAATCAAATTGTAGGCCTAACAAACTAATGGATTGGATGACTTCAAGACACCAGTCCCTAAAGATGACACGACTAAGGATCGCTCGGGCTCACTGGATTACCTCTCGGTCTCACTTAACAAGCCTAAACTACTCAAAATCGCTTAAAACGACCAAACCGGGAAAGAATTGCTAACGTGTTCTAATGAAGGATCACCTCTCGGTCTCGCCAACACTCGACCCAAATGGTAATGAATACTACACAACCAAGGATAGAGGAACAATTCAACTTAAACCAAAATAGATCAACTAGTCGCTCAAACACCTAAACCTGACAAGAAACGAACTCGCTCTCGCGCAATCCTTATTCTAGCATGCAAAGGCAATGAGACAACCCCTAACTTCCTATCACCTCTCGGTCTCAAGGAAGGTGTTTAACCGCTGTACTTAAATCAATTAATCATGCAACAAAACCCTACGGTTGTTCCTACCGCAAACAAACCCTAAACACAAAGTCTAGAATCAAACAATGCACCGATCAATCAATACAAAAACTAATCAATCAACACACGAGGTTTATGCAATGAATCACCAAAATTTCCAGCCCTTAAACACAACCTATTTCATGTCTAAATCAAACTTTACAATAGCAATTCAAGTCTATCAATCAAACAATCCAAAAAGCTCATCAAACACTAACAAGAATCATCATTCCTAGGTAGAACTAACAAGATTAGCCGAACATAATTTTTGGACAGCAGCAAACACTTAATAAAACCATTAATAAACTCATACCAATCATCTTAACAATTGTCCAACGATAAACAATAATCGTAAACACTTCAATCTCTAACACAATTGCCAAACAAATTAACAATTAAGCAAGAAACTAAAAGTTTGATGAACAAAGTAATGAATGAAAGGATATGGAGATGTTCCGGGCTGCTCCTTGGCAGTAATAATCAATGGAGAATGATCCCGAGGCTTGCACTTGCTTCCTTCTTCCTTCCCTAGCCGACAAAACCTTCAAACCCTAAGCCGAAAAAACTTTTTCCTTTTCTTTTCTCCCTTGGCTGCTTGCTGCGATCGCTGCCACTATTCAGCAGCTAGGGTTTTTTTTAATTTTTTATATTATAATATTATAATAGTATTTGGGCCTCCATGAAGCATACGGGTCGGGCCTTGAGCTTTGTCTTGAACTTATATGCGTAAAAGGCTCGTAGAATGCTCGAAAAATCCCGGTTTTCTTCTTTCTTTCACCCAAAACCTACAAGGTTATTAAACTTACGTAAAACCTATCTAAAACGAGTAAAAACACATAAAATATAATATATTACGTAGATAAAAGGTGCGGAAATTACGTGTGTTTTACAACACATCAAATATCCCCACACTTAAGACTTTTTTGTCCCTGAAAAAGCATACTACACAGGATCATATCCGAGTTCAACCGACAACTCTTGGTTTTATTTATTTACTATTATTATTAATTTTTTTTTTAAAGTATTATAACAAGTGACCCGTTACCCCTTCCAACTTTCACCTAATTAGCCAGATCAGGTCGATTACCGGTATTGCTGTCCACTTTAAACCCATGCCCCTAATACTTACCGAGGCAAATAAGGCGTGACAATTCTATTAATTTGTAATGACTAAGTGGAACCCACACCTAAAAGCCCTGCTGCCACTTCACCAATTCCATTATGGTTTTACCGAGCCGAGCCACCCCAACTTGACTTAAACCTTTTGCCACATGATTAAAACATTTCGACTCAAATACAACCTATAAACTCTAGCTTGGTCAAGATCGACCGACAGTAGTTTCCTTCATGGTGGTTTTGATTTAAAATAATTTTTTTTCTGCCTTTGGCTTTTTGCATTTTTTTTTTAATAATACCATGTTGGACGAAACTACAGTAATGCATCAAGGCTCAGATCTGCGCCACCGCGCAACAGAGAGCCGAGCAAAACTGTCTTCTGCTAGCATCAACGTTCAGGTCTGCGCCACCCGCGCAACAAAGTACGGAGCTTCACAGGAATAGACACATATACAAAAGATTATAATATACAGACGATCATGCGACTCGAGGCTTGAGTATGACCCGGCTTTTCATTCCAGTCCTGTCACGAGCTTAGTTAAACAAACAAAACCCCTAAGATGTTTCCCACTATAGTCAGGCCATTTAAGGAGTTCAATTAGGTCAACAACCAAACCGCCCTTTCATTCTTAAAGGCTGAGCCTACCGACACACGATTACTGAGTCTAAACCGTTCGGTTACCATACATTACGTGCGGGTTTAATGGGCGCTATTATTATTTATTATATATATATTAAAAGACACCAAGAGATTAAGAAACAAACACTACTCGGTAATAATATCATTTCCTGTTTAACGTAGAGAAAACATATTTCAAGGGACAATTTTACAAATTTTTTTTTTTCAAAAATTTTCCTACAACTAAGTAAAATAAACCCTATCCCCACACTTAGAACGAAATCGTCCTCGATGAGTATAAGGAAAAGAAATAAAATAAAATAAAAATAAACCAGAAAATAAAATTAAAGTATACAAAAGTATAAACAAAGAACGGGTTACTCCCCTGATTTGTGTGCAGAATCTTCAACAGCTAAGTAGTGTCCAAACGACCGTATAGCATTTCATTCGCGAGACCGCAACCTCGGGAGAACCTGTTCCAAAACGCCACCATAGCTACCATGCGCATAATATAACCTGCAAAACTCAAACTCGCTCGCATGTAGCGGCGTACAATACGGAAAACAAAAACATAAAGAAATAAACATAGTTTTTTTTATTTTTTTTTTATTTTTTATTTTATTTTATTTTTTTATATATAAATATAGGATACTCCTTAAATCAACCGACTCGAATGAAGATTGAGTACGAGCGGTTCATCTTGGAACAACCTGAAATAGAAAAAAACAAAGAAAACAGATAGCATCACACAAATACATAAATACAAACTCTACAACTCGGGTAGTCTCCCGAGTGTGCATCCATCGCGTCTAAGTCTTGGAGAGCTCGTCAAGGTAGAATACCTAGACCGTCTGATCAGTCACCGGCTCTCCAATGTAGTGCTTCAGTTTGTGACCGTTCACCTTAAACTTCCCGCCTTTATCCTCTATCTCGACAGTGCTGTACGGGAAGACCTCAGTGACCGTAAACGGTCCCGACCATCGGGATCTCAACTTTCCCGGGAATAACCTCAACCGGGAGTTATACAATAAAGCCGAATCCCCACACTTGAACTGCTTACTACCCTTCAACTTCCTATCGTGCAGTTCCTTCGTCCGCTCCTTATACCTAAATGACTGCGCGTAAGCGTGATCTCTCAGCTCTTCTAACTCGTGCAACTGGTGGAAACGAGTGCTCTCTGCGGCAGACATATCGAAGTTGACCCTCTGTAGGGCCCAAGAAGCACGGTGCTCCAACTCGACAGGTAGGTGGCAGGCCTTCCCATAAATCATCCGAAACAGTGTGGAACCGGTAGGAGTCTTGTAGGCTGTACGGAAGGCCCACCAAAACGAGCAAAAATGCTCTTGAGAAAACGGAGTACAACTCGGGCATCATTCGTGGGTAAGGCCTTGGCCTCAACCCACTTCGAGACATAATTAACCCGCCACGAGTATATACTTGTTCCCACGCGAAGATGGAAACGGTCCCCATGAAATCAATGCCCCAAACATCAAAAACCTCACAAACCTGAATAGTATTCTGGGGCATTTCATTTTGCGAAGAAATGTTGCCGACCCACTGGCAACGATCACAACTCCTCACAAACGCGAGCGCATCTTTAAAAATCGAAGGCCAATAAAAACCACAATCAAACACCTTCTTCGCCGTCAAACTCGCACCGTGGTGACCTCCTGTCGGTCCAACATGGCAATGGCTCAGAATCTGCCATCCCTCCTTAACGTCAACACACCTCCTGATCAACTGGTCAGCACCTATACGAAAAAGATACGGGTCGTCCCACAGGTAAAACTTGACATCAGCAAAGAATTTCTTCTTTTGCTGGTAAGACATCTTCGGATAGTCCCCGTCAGCAAGATAGTTCGCAAAGTCGGCGAACAATGGGAAACCCTCATCCTGAGCCGAAACAAACATAAGACTCTCTGTCGGAAAGTGGTCATTAATCCTGACCCCCGGCTCTCCTAACTCAGCTCCCTCAAGACGCGAAAGATGATCGGCCGCCACATTCTCGGCCCCCTTCTTATCACGGATTTCAATATCGAACTCTTGAAGCAACAGAATCCATCGGATAAGGCGTGGGTTTAGCATCCTGTTTGCTAAAGAGAGAACGAATGGCAGAATGATCCGTGTACACAATCGTCTTGGACAAAACAAGATAGGACCTGAATTTTGTCGAATGCAAACACCACAGCTAAAAGCTCTTTCTCGGTGGTGGTGTAACTCTCCTGTGCACCATTCAGGGTCCGGCTAGCATAGTAAATCGGATGGAAGTGTTTATCCTTCCGCTGTCCAAGAACCGCTCCGACTGCGAAGTCGCTTGCATCACACATCAACTCAAAGGGAAGCGACCAGTCGGGAGCAATCATGATCGGGGCATTAACGAGTTTGTCTTTTAAAAGATCAAACGCCTCGATACACTACTCAGAAAACACGAATGGGGCATCCTTCTCCAAGAGTTTGGTCATGGGTCTCGCAATCTTAGAGAAATCTTTAATGAACCGGCGATAGAACCCAGCATGACCCAGAAAACTCCGGATGGATCTCACGGAAGTGGGCGGGGGAAGATTAGAGATGGTATCGACCTTCGCTCGGTCGACCTCTATCCCCGCACTCGAAATACGATGCCCCAAAACGATTCCCTCGCGTACCATGAAGTGACATTTCTCCCAGTTAAGAACTAGGTTGGTGTCAACGCATCGGGCCAACATCCTCTCAAGGTTGGAGAGACACTGATCGAAAGAACTCCCAAACACAGAAAAATCGTCCATGAGCACCTCCATGGAGTCTTCGATCATGTCATGAAATATAGCCACCATGCACCTCTGAAATGTGGCTGGAGCGTTACACAGTCCGAACGGCATACGTCGATAGGCAAACGTACCGTACGGGCAGGTGAACGTGGTTTTCCTCCTGGTCATCGGGAGCAATAGGAATCTGAAAGTACCCTGATGAACCATCTAAGAAGCAGTAGTACTGCTGACCTGCTAAACGCTCCAACATCTGATCAATGAAGAGTAGAGGAAAGTGGTCTTTCCTCGTGGCATCATTCAGTCTGCGGTAATCGATGCAGACTCTCCAACCGGTCACAGTCCTAGTGGGAATGAGCTCGTTCCTTTCATTGGTGACGACAGTCATGCCACCCTTTTTAGGAACCACTTGGACTGGACTAACCCACGAACTATCGGAAATGGGGAAAATGATCCCCGCATCAAGGAGTTTGATGATCTCCTTCTTCACGACCTCCTGCATCTTCGGATTAAGCCGCTGCTGCGGCTGAACGACAGTCCTATAATTATCCTCCATGAGGATTTTATGCGTGTAAAACGAAGGGTTGATACCCTTGATGTCGATAATCTTCCATGCAATGGCCTCCTTGTGCTCTCGAAGCACCCTCAACAATCTCTCTCTCTCGACCTCCGTCAAAGCAGATGCGACAATAACCGGTAACTTCCTCTCTTCATCCAAAAACGCGTACCCCAGATGGGCAGGTAACTCCTTAAGCTCTAAGGAAGGAGGGGGGCTCTCGACAAAAGGTCGGTCCATCGGATCGTCACGTACAATCTCAGCAGACACTTCAGACTCAGGGTGATGTGACTCGGCGTCATCTTCCGTTGACTGGTCGGTCATGGCAACCATCTCAATCTCCGGAATGTCCCTATCGAGAATCTAAGTGTTGGAGGAAGATCCTCCACAGATCTCGCTGAAAAACTCACCAACATGCTCCATGATGGTATCAATAAAGTACAGGGAGTCATCAGCAGACTTGGGGTGTTTCAGTGACTGTCGAACGTCAAAGGTGACGTTCTCATCCCCAACTCTCAAAATCAACTTACCCTCGCAGACGTCGATCAACGCCTGTGCAGTGGCAAGGAATGGTCGGCCTAAAATAAGTGGTACGCTATCATCATCGTTCATGTCCAGAATGACAAAGTCTACCGGGAAGATGAACTTCTCGACACAAACCAGCATGTTCTCGACCACCCCTCGAGGGTATTTCACAGAACGATCAGCAAGCTGGATACTCATCCTGGTAGGCCTCGGTTCGCCTAGTCCCAACTTGCGATACACAGAATACGGCATGAGATTAATGCTGGCACCGAGATCGGCCAGCGTATGAATAACCGTATCATCACTCAAGATGCAGGGAATCGTGAAACTCCCTGGATCGGCCATCTTTTCCGGTAATTTTCGCTGTAAGACAGCAGAACAGCTAGCACTCAATGGGATGGAAGCGACCTCTGCAAGCTTTTCCTTATTTGAAAGAATATCCTTGAGGAATTTTGCGTGTTTAGGCATCTGAGTCAGTGCCTCAAGGAAAGGAATGTTAAGGTGAAGCTGCTTCAAAAGATCAAGAAATTTGGAACTCTGCTCCTCATCTCTGTCTCGGCGGAGTCTTCCGGGGTATGGTACTCTGGGCTTGTAGACTCTCGGCGGCTCACTCGGTAGCTGCTGTCTCTCGGCCTGTGCTGAACTCCCTGGGCTGCTTCTCCGATGCACCTGGGCCGGTGGAGACTCCATCTGAATCTCCTCATCCACCTGCTCCTCTACAACTACTGCAGGCTCCTCGACTACGCCTCTCTGCTGAATCCCGGGCTCCTCTCGTGCCCCTGCACCGCTCCTCGTTGTCACAGCTTTAGCGAATCCCTTTGGGTTCTACTCGGTGTTACTTGGTAGTGAACCCTGCGGCCTCTCGTTCAACCTACTCGCTATCTCTCCCATCTGCCGCTCGAGACTTTGAATCGATGCTCCCTGATTCCTCATGAACTGCTCGTGCTCTCGAAGCTTCTCCTGCGTCTCCTTGTGCCGGGAATCCTCTCGTGACATAAGCTGTGACAGCATCTGTGTTTGTTGCGCCATCATCTCCTCCAAAGTGGGATTCTTCTCCCCACTGCTAGCTCCCTCACCGGCATCCTGAAATAGGCTCTGACGTTGCTGAAAACCGGACTGGTTGCCGCTCCTCCAGTTGGAGTTCTGATTTCCCCTCCATCCCGAATTATACGAATTGAAAGAATTTGGATTTTGTTTGGATTTCCTACGAAGTCTACGGCCTCCTTTTGGGAACTGACTGGGCACTGAACGGTATCGTGCCCCCCTCTGCAGATCTCACACAACTTGCTCTTCGTCTGCATATCCTTCACCATCTTCGCTAACGCCTCGACATGTGCCATCAGTGCGGTGGTTGTGTCCACCGAATGCATGCCTCGTGAGATGGAATCGACAGTCTTACCTCCTCTGGTGGGTGGTCTTTGGTACCCACTCATAGCTAACCCATTGAATAAAGCGATACACTCATCGGGGTCCTTTGTTGTCAACAGATATCCTCCCGCCGCCGTGTCGAGCATACTCTGCGTCGCGTACATCACTCCATTGTAGAACTTTTCGACGACCGCCCAATCTTGCAAGCCGTGGTTGGGGCACAACGCTAATAGATTCTTGAACCGCTCCCAGGTCTCGTAAAAACTCTCTGTGTCCTCCATCTGGAAAGAATGTATCTGGTTACGCAAACGAGCGGCCTTAGCTGGAGGATCGTATTTCTCAAGAAATTGGGTCTGCATGGCAGCCCAAGTAGCTATAGAGCCCTGTGGGAGGGACTCGAGCCATAGACTCGCTTGATCAGCGAGTGAAAACGGAAAGATGCGGAGCTTAACGGCATCTTCGGAAACGCCCGCAAGATGGAAAGTGTCGCAAATACGCACGATGCGAGTGAGATGGGAGTGCGGGTTCTCATGAAGCAACCCGTGAAACTGAGCAGAATGAGCAATGGTATTCAGAATATTCGACGGGATCTGCCAATTTGTCGCAACTCTAATGGCGGGTGGTGCGATGCTGGATCTCGCGCCAGCATTGGCCGGTCGGGCCCGGTCTGCAACTGTCCTTCTCGGTGGTGGAATGTCGCCCATGATCCTATCCCTATCGTCTGGGTCAACGGATGAAGAAGTGGACGAGGGTGAAACGGGACGATGTCTCTCACGAAACTCTCTCTCTGGCTCGGGAAATGCTTCAGTGTCGGGTGGTCCACGAGATCGAGTCTGTCGCATAAATACTATAATTAGAAATAAGATTATCTAAACTATTCTAACAAATAAGTAAAAATAAAACAAAAAATAATTACAAGTAGCACAAAAGATAAGTCCTAACTCGGATTGCTCTCAAAACGCCTAAAACCGTGTCCCCGGCAACGGCGCCAAAAACTTGATGTGTGTCTAATAACCCTATAAATATGACCCTCACAACTAAGCTTTAATATTAAAACGAAAATCCTAAAACCACACACAACCGGCAAGTGTACCGATCGCAAGTAGTATAGACTTAGGAAGTCCGAGTATCGAACACGTGGACACGTCAGAACGCTAAAGATCACTAACCCTAGACAAGACCTACCTTAGAATAATAATTATATTGATTTTTGATTTTTAAATACTTAACTGAACTAACTAGACTGACTGACAAAACTTACAAAAAATAGAAAACTTAACGGAAAACTAACTGAGTTAACTTAGGATGGAGAAAACGTCTACCTAGGTCTGAATCAAATTGTAGGCCTAACAAACTAATGGATTGGATGACTTCAAGACACCGGTCCCTAAAGATGACACGACTAAGGATCGCTTGGGCTCACTGGATTACCTCTCGGTCTCACTCAACAAGCCTAAACTACTCAAAATCGCTTAAAACGACCAAACCGGGAAATAATTGCTAATGTGTTCTAATGAAGGATCACCTCTCGGTCTCACCAACACTCGACCCAAATGGTAATGAATACTACACAACCAAGGATAGAGGAACAATTCAACTTAAACCAAAATAGATCAACTAGTCGCTCAAACACCTAAACCTGACAAGAAACGAACTCGCTCTCGCGCAATCCTTATTCTAGCATGCAAAGGCAATGAGACAACCCTAACTTCCTATCACCTCTCGGTCTCAAGGAAGGTGTTTAACCGCTGTACTTAAATCAATTAATCATGCAACAAAACCCTACGGTTGTTCCTACCGCAAACAAACCCTAAACACAAAGTCTAGAATCAAACAATGCACCGATCAATCAATACAAAACTAATCAATCAACACACGAGGTTTATGCAATGAATCACCAAAATTTCCAGCCCTTAAACACAACCTATTTCATGTCTAAATCAAACTTTACAATAGCAATTCAAGTCTACCAATCAAACAATCCAAAAAGCTCATCAAACACTAACAAGAATCATCATTCCTAGGTAGAACTAACAAGATTAGCCGAACATAATTTTTGGACAGCAGCAAACACTTAATAAAACCATTAATAAACTCATACCAATCATCTTAACAATTGTCCAACGATCAACAATAATCATAAACACTTCAATCTCTAACACAATTGCCAAACAAATTAACAATTAAGCAAGAAACTAAAAGTTTGATGAACAAAGTAATGAATGAAAGGATATGGAGATGTTCCGGGCTGCTCCTTGGCTGTAATAAGCAATGGAGAATGATCCCGAGGCTTGCACTTGCTTCCTTCTTCCTTCCCTAGCCGACAAAACCTTCAAACCCTAAGCCGAAAAAACTTTTTCCTTTTCTTTTCTCCCTTGGCTGCTTGCTGCGATCGCTGCCACTATTCAGCAGCTAGGGTTTTTTTTAATTTTTTATATTATAATATTATAATAGTATTTGGGCCTCCATGAAGCATACGGGTCGGGCCTTGAGCTTTGTCTTGAACTTATATGCGTAAAAGGCTCGTAGAATGCTCGAAAAGTCCCGGTTTTCTTCTTTCTTTCACCCAAAACCTACAAGGTTATTAAACTTACGTAAAACCTGTCTAAAACGAGTAAAAACACATAAAATATAATATATTACGTAGATAAAAGGTGCGGAAATTACGTGTGTTTTACAACACATCAGTTCAAGTTTTAAATAAGTAAAAAAATTTGTAAATAATCCTTCCAACGGTTTTAAAACGGTAAATGGAAATACATCGGTTAGGTCACCACATTCGATAAATGGTCATTCTTACGTATAAGCATCTCTATACGTGCATTCCTATATATATCAATGTGTATATATATATATATATATAACATTCAATAAATAACATTCAGGGCTGAGAAAACGTACAACCCAAACACGTAACATTCAGTGCATGCAAACACAAAGTAGGCATATGCAACATTCAGTAGTCGAAACGACTACAAACATTCAGGGTCGAGCAAACGTACAACCCAAACACGTAACATTCGGCGCATACAAACACAAGGTAGGCATACGCAACATTCAGTAGTCGAGACGACTACAACATTCGCCAAATATTGGCCATTCTAAATATATATAAATATATATATACATACACATTCTATAACATTCCAAGGCCTACCAATACTAGCAAGCCTATGTAAAACCATTCAAAACATTTCATCAAGTAAGAAAAACACTTAAAAAGAGTTAAACGGGGCATCAAGAACTCACCTGAGATCGATCGAATACTTGCAACAAGCTAGGAAGTTCCTAAAGGCAAAATCACAAGCAAGGGCCTGTAAATTATACATAGCGCGTTACTAAACTAGACTGTAGGAACACTCTAGCCTAATGGGCCGTACAAGCTCAACATTTTGGCCCAAGGCCCAACACTTAGGCCAAGGCCCAACAACTTGGCCAAGGCCCAACAACTTGGCCTAAGGCCCAACACCTGGCCCAAGGCCCAACACCTTGGCCCAAGGCCTAACACCTTGGCCCAAGGCCCAATACCTGGCCCAAGGCCATAAAACTGGCCCAAGGCTCAACACTTGGCCCAAGGCCCAACACTTGGCCCAAGGCCCAAAGATAGTCAAATCGGGTCGAATGCGCGTGCAATAAACCTTAAAACCATTTATTAACGAACCAGCCCCGAATTGACCAAACTCCATTTTAACTCTTTTAATTCATCATAATTATGTCACCCGAGTCGATAGGGTTGACGGTTCCTTTTTACAACACTTACTTAAACATTTAAACGAAAATTCGCGCACTGCCGACTCGATTGACGAAGCATTAACCACGACAAGCCCGAGCACCAAAAAGATAATTTTTCCACAGCCCTTAAACCCCCCTAGGGCTGCACAAACTGAATCGGTCGGTCACCCGATCAACTAACGCATCAAGCTCAACAATTTGCAATTCTACACCCGATAAACCCTAGTTTTCGAACTAAAATCGATTGACCGACCTAAACACCTCCAATGACCACGAAATTTTAATATGATGTACATGACATACCTAGTGGGATTTTTATGCAAAAACCTCACTCGAAACAGCCCCGGAAACGCTCAATTGGGCAGCCACCCGGTTAGCCTACAACAAGACGTTTTTCGATCAATACGCGCAATATGAGGGTCAATTAACGTGAAAAAGATTTGGGGAATCATAGTACATACCTTGAATTGAAGTTCTAAGGCTTAGAATTGGCTTCAAAAGAAAAAAAATGTGGGTCTTGGCCTTGATGAAGCTGCCGATCGCAAACAGCTTTAGGGGGGCTAGGGTTTGTTGTGTTATAACATAAGATGTTACACTCTAGTCCCTCCAGATTGAGGTGTAAGGCAAAATGGGAGGAAAAGTTAGGTTCTTTAATGTACCGGGATGACATGAAGGCTTCCGAGAAATGTCGGTTAAGTCCCGAGAGTAATACATACTCTACACGCTTTAGTTCTTCAAACCAGAGCTAACGGGTGTTACAAGTCCACCCCCTTACAATGGGATTCGTCCCCGAATCCCGATGCGACAGGAACAACTGCGGATAAAGTCTCATCATTTCATCTTCGGACTCCCAAGTGGCCTCGGAACCCCTACGGTGCTTCCACTGCACCTTCACCTGCCTAACCACCTTATTTCTCAAGCGCCTCTCTTGACGCTCAAGGATAGCAATCGGTTGCTCAACGTAATTCTGCTTACGATCGAGCTCAATATCGTCAAGAGGCACATGGGCCTCCTCATCCGCTAAGCATTTCCTCAGATGAGACACGTGAAAAGTAGGATGAATTCCCGCGAGCTCCTCGGGTAAATCCAGTCTATAAGCTACCTCACCAACTCGGGCCAAAATACGGAACGGGCCAATAAACCTCGGATTGAGCTTCCCCCTCTTACGAAAACGAATAATGCCCTTCTAGGGAGAAACTTTTAACATAACCCGATCCCCAACCTCAAACACGATAGGCCTTCGCCTTTTATCGGCATAAGATTTTTGACGATCCTGCGCGGCCTTCATAAATGCTTTAATCTTGTCGAGTTTCTCAGTCGCAGCCTCGACCACCTCTAAACTACCTAACTGCTTTTGACCAATGGAACCCCAACAGACAGGAGTCCTACACCTCCTACCACACAACATCTCAAACGGTGGCATCCCAATCGTGGCGTGATAACTGTTATTATACGAAAACTCCACCAACGGTAAGTGACGGTCCCAACTACCACCAAAGTCGATAACACAAGCCCGCAACATATCCTCGAGAGTCTGAATGGTCCTCTCGGACTGACCATCCGTCTGCGGGTGATAGGCAGTACTGATGAGGAGTTTGGTGCCCATCTCCTCGTGAAACCGTTTCCAAAACCTGGAGGTGAAACGTGTATCCCTATCCGAAACAATAGACACCGGCACCCCGTGCCTAGAGACGATCTCACGAATAAACACATCGGCCAGCTGCTCTGAGTTAGAAGTCTCTCGAATTGGCAAGAAATGAGCGCTCTTGGTCAGTCTATCCACAATTACCCAAATGGTGTCATAATTGCCCCTATGAGTACGAGGCAGTTTAGTCACGAAATCCATGGTAAGATGTTCCCATTTCCACTCAGTTATTTCCAACGGTTGAGGTTTCCCAAATAGCTTCTGATGCTCGGCCTTAACCTGTAGACACGTCAAACACTTACTCACGTACTGAGCCACCTCAAATTTCATTGCAGGCCACCAATAAGTTTTCTTCAAGTCTTGGTACATCTTGGTCGCGCCCGGGTGAATAGAATAGCGCGACTTGTGTGCCTCATCCGAAATTTTATCTCTGAATCCTCCATACCTCGGTACCCATAAACGACCATCCTTATATTTCACCCCATCACCTACGTCTTCCAACAACTTTTCCTGACCCCAAATACGCTCTGACATAATCCATTCCACCTGCAATGCTTCATTCTGTACGTTGGCTATTTGTTTCAAAATGTCGGGTTTGAGAATAAGCTGGTAGGATTTCACACGAATAGGTTTTGGTCTCTCCTTCCGGCTTAACGCGTCGGCCACCACGTTAGCCTTACCCGGATGGTACATGATCTCCAGGTCGTAGTCCTTAATCAACTCCAACCATCGACGCTGCCGCATATTCAGTTCCTTTTGCTCGAAGAAATACTTTAAGCTCTTATGATCGGTATAAATAATGCAAGGAACACCGTACAAATAATGTCTCCACAACTTAAGCGCAAACACAACCGCCGCTAGCTCTAAATCGTGTGTAGGATAATTCGCCTCATGAGGCTTCAACTGCCGCGAGGCATACGCGATGACTCGACCTCGCTGCATCAGAACACACCCAAGCCCCTGGTAAGAGGCATCAGAATAAACCAACAAATCGTCGGTGCCATCAGGTAGAGCTAAAATCGGGGCATGCGTCAACCTGTTCTTCAACTCGAGAAAAGCCTCCTCCTGCTCAGTACCACAAACGAACTTAACACTCTTCTTAGTCAACCTGGTCAGCGAAGAAGCAATTTTCGAAAAGTTGGGAATAAAGCGGCGGTTATACCCCGCTAAACCCAGAAAGCTACGAATTTCAGATGGAGACTTTGGAGACTCCCATTCATTCATGGCTTCCACCTTTGCAGGATCAACCAAAATCCCACTCGGGTTAACAACGTGCCCCAAGAACTGAACCTCGCGCAACCAAAAAGAACACTTAGAAAACTTCGCATATAACTTGTTCTGTCGAGAGCTTCAGAAACTTCCATGAGATGACCGGCGTGATCGGATTCACTTTTTGAGCACACAAGAATGTCGTCGATGAACACAATAACCGAACGATCGAGCATCGGTCTACACACCTGGTTCATAAGATCCATGAACGCAGCCGGTGCGTTGGTCAAACCGAAAGACATCACCAAAAATTCATAATGTCCATAATGAGTGGGGAAGGCAGTCTTAGGAATATCTTCTTCCTGAATCTTCAGCTGATGATACCCGGACCTAAGGTCGATCTTCGAGAACCAATTAGCCCCTTGGAGTTGATCAGATAAGTCGTCAATCCTTGGGAGTGGGTACCGATTTTTAACGGTGAGCTTAATCAACTCACGGTAGTCAATGCACATCCGCATGCTACCGTCCTTCTTTTTAACGAACAAGACCTGGGCACCCCAAGGCAAGATGCTTGGTCGAATGAAGCTCTTTACGAGCAAGTCTTCCAACTAGGCCATAAGTTCTTTCATCTCATTTGGTGCTAGACGATAAGGGCTCGAGCAACGGGTTTTGCGCCCGGCACAAGGTCTATCTGGAACTCGACCTCGCGGTCTGGCGGCACATCTGACAAATTATCTGAAAATACATCCGGGTAGCCACCTCGGTTTTCATATTTATAGCATTACGCCAGATACGCCCCGCAACCCCGCCGCATCAACCTCCCCGCTTTAAGCATAGATATGATGAGTGGCGTCGCACCATTCTGATCACCGAAGACAGTGATTTGGGTCCCATCCGGGGCCCTCAGACGAACAAGCTTCTGACCACAAATGATTTGAGCATCAACACTCGCGAGCCAATCCATCCCGAGCACCACATTGAAGCAACCAAGCGCATCAAATACTACCGCACCGGAAACCTATTCCCAGACAACTCGATGGAACAACCCTGAATAGCCCTAGACACGGACACGGATTTTCTTACGGCGACCTCAACCTCAAACACATCGACTACGCGCTCGGGTGATTTATTCAACGAGGAACAGAAAGCGGTAGACACAAAACTTCTACTGGCGCCCGAATTAAATAAGACTGACGCTGGTAATTCATCAAGTAGAAAGGTATCTGGGATACAACATCACGCTCCTACTTAGCTAAACAGTTGCTCATACATTCTTGAAGGAGCGAGGAATTTAAGCGGTCAAGTACCAAGGAACCCAGAGTGACAGTATGCTACGCCTCAGCTAAACAATTATGCGCAAAGCGTTCGAGAGGATGAGAAACGAACAGGAGAATTTAGGGAATAAGATAAACTTTAACGCTAACGACTCGAGAGTTAGCCAAATCCTATCCCTACAAAGACGGAACCCTAACATAGTCAGACACAAGTGGTATTTAAAACATGGAAGGTAAGAGTAAACTGCTAATAACGTTGATCAAGTGTTATTAGTCGTTTACTTCACCGTCTCGTTCTAAGCACCCCCTGCCCCTACCCACATTAGCATTCTATCTAATACTTTACAATTAATCACATACTGGAAACTTTCAAATTCAAAGGAATGACTAAATAATTTAAAGTTACCTCTTGGCGTGCAGCTACTCGCGGTGGGCATACTGGTCTCTTTTCTTACAGTTCGAGTCCAAGCATTCGGGGATGCTCGGATCCCTCGAACCATGGCTCTGATACCAACTTGTAAGGCCCCAAACCCCGGGAACCCCACAGTTGGTAATCATTCATAACACTCGTAAAATTAAATAAACTTAAAAACCGTTTCTTCCATTAAAAACAACGTATCAGAGTATCAATTTTGCGAAAAACATGAATTATGAAATAAGTTCCCGAAACCCGGGAATTTTGCCCAAAATCCAAAGTAAATATAACTTTTATAAGTTTCCTTGAAATAAAATATTCATAACAATTCTTCCGTCCAGTATGCCCTTCACCATCCCAGTAGCTCCGTGCACGTCCAAGCGATAAGGCATCCTCTTCCAAATCCTGAAACTTACACTAACATGCACACAAAGTCAGCTTAAGCTGAGTGAGTTCAAGTTTTAAATAAGTAACAAAATTTGTAAATAATCCTTCAAACGGTTTTAAAACGGTAAATGGAAATACATCGGTTAGGTCACCACATTCGATAAATGGTCATTCTTACGTATAAGCATCTCTATACGTGCATTCCTATATATATATATATATATATATATATATATATATATATATATATATATATATATATATATAACATTCAATAAATAACATTCAGGGCTGAGAAAACGTACAACCCAAACACGTAACATTCAGCGCATGCAAACACAAAGTAGGCATACGCAACATTCAGTAGTCGAAACGACTACAAACATTCAGGGTCGAGCAAACGTACAACCCAAACACGTAACATTCGGCGCATACAAACACAATGTAGGCATACGCAACATTCAGTAGTCGAGACGACTACAACATTCGCCAAATATTGGCCATTCTAAATATATATATATATATATATATATATACATACACATTCTATAACATTCCAAGGCCTACCAATACTAGCAAGCCTATGTAAAACCATTCAAAACATTTCATCAAGTAAGAAAAACACTTAGGTGTGCATGCTAGCCCAAAACTTAAAAAGAGTTAAACGGGGCATTAAGAACTCACCTGAGATCGATCAAATACTTGCAACAAGCTAGGAAGTTCCTAAGGGAAAAATCACAAGCAAGGGCCTGTAAATTATACATAACGCGTTACTAAACTAGGCTGTAGGAACACTCTAGCCTAAAGCGCCGTACAAGCCCAACACTTTGGCTCAAGGCCCAACACTTTGGCCCAAGGCCCAACAACTTGGCCCAAGGCCCAACAACTTGGCCCAAGGCCCAACACCTGGCCCAAGGCCCAACACCATGGCCCAAGGCCCAACACCTGGCCCAAGGCCCAATACTTGGCCCAAGGCCCAATACTTGGCCCAAGGCCCAATACTTGGCCCAAGGCCCAAAGATAGTCAAATCGGGTCGAATGCGCGTGCAATAAACCTTAAAACCATTTATTAACGAACCAGCCCCGAATGGACCAAACTCCATTTTAACTCTTTTAATTCATCATAATTATGTCACCCGAGTCGATAGGGTTAACGGTTCCTTTTTACAACACTTACTTAAACATTTAAACGAAAATTCGCGCACCGCCGACTCGATTGACGAAGCATTAACCACGACAGCCCCGAGCACCAAAAAGATAATTTTTCCACAGCCCTTAAACTCCCCTAGGGCTGCACAAACTGAATCGGTTGGTCACCCGATCAACTAACGCATCAAGCTTAACAATTTGCAATTCCACACCCGATAAACCCTAGTTTTTGAACAAAAATTGATTGACCGACCTAAAAACCTCCAATGACCACAAAATTTTAATATGATGTACATGACATACCTAGTGGGATTTTGATGTGAAAACCTCACTCGAAACAGCCTCGGAAACACTCAATTGGGCAGCCACCCGGTTAGCCTACAACAAGACGTTTTTCGATCAATACGCGCAATATGAGGGTCAATTAACGTGAAAAAGATTTGGGGAATCGTAGTACGTACCTTGAATTGAAGTTCTAAGGCTTAGAATTGGCTGAAAAAGAAAAAAAATATGGGTCTTGGCCTTGATGAAGCTGCCGATCGCAAAGAGCTTTAGGGGGGCTAGGGTTTGTTGTGTTATTATATAAGATGTTACACTCTAGTCCCTCCAGATTGAGGTGTAAGGCAAAAAGGGAGGAAAATTTAGGTTCTTTAATGTACCGGGATGACGTGAAGGCTTCCGAGAAACGTCGGTTAAGTCCCGAGAGTTATACATACTCTACAAGCTTTAGTTCTTCAAACCGGAGCTAACGGGTGTTACAGGTTTCATGGAGATCACTCACCCATTATCATCCCCAGAGATTGATAACCCTAACTCATGGTAGATTCTATCCTACATCATGGCCAACATCACCCAACAACACCAATTCCATGGCCGTGAAAATGAAAATGCCCCGGCACACATCAACCGTTTTACTCGACATGCAAAGGTCCATTGGCGATATCGCTCGATGATTGGATGAGAGACCCCCAGGATAGTTTTCAGGTTCTACTCAGCAGAATGCAGCCGCTCAACTAAAGGCGATTACTACTCGTAGCGGCAGGTTTTTGGGTCCCGAGTTAATAAGAGGTGAGGTTGAAGCAGAAGATGAGGAGGCGATGGATGAAGAGATCGAGATGGAAGTGTTGGGCAAAGTGCAGAACACTGCACCAGTTGCACCGCAAGTATAGAAGAAGCCGGTTGAAGTCCGGCCATCACATGTGATTGATCACTCTCGTGTCCCGTATCCCGCTCGCATAAAACATCAAAAATACACGCGAAAGTACGACCACTTTCTCGACATGTTCCGACAGTTGAAGATTAATCTTCCTTTCATTGAAACTCTCCAACACGTGCCGAAATACGTGAAGTTTTTGGAGGACCTTTTGAAGAGGACGGATAGGTTGGGGGAGGTTTCATCAATTCCCCTTATGGGAGATTGTTCGGCGGTAGTGTTGAACCGCGTACCCAAGAAGTTGTCGGATCCGGGAGTGTTTACGATTCCTTGCTTGTTTGGTAGTGATGTGATGATGCATGCATTGGCAGATTTAGGGGTGAGTATTAATTTGATGCCGTATTCTTTGTACTAGAAGTTGGAGTTGGGCGAGCTTACACCGACTCGCATGTCGTTGTCATTGGCCGATCGTTCGGTTAAGTATCCGGGGGGTATTATCGAGAATTTGCTAGTGAAGGTTGATAAGTTTGTGTTCCCGGTGAATTTTGTGGTGCCCGACATGGAAGCCGACGAGAAGGTCCCCATCATTCTTGGTCGTCCGTTCCTACGTACCGAAAAGGCACTAATCGATGTGTATGATGGGAGGATCACACTTCGGGTTGGTGATGTGAATGCAACTTATAATGTCGCGAGGTCGATGAAGCATCCGGGTGATCAAGATGATTTCAATGGTCCATGCCATTCGATTTATTTGATTAACTATTTTATTGCATGTGTGGATAGCTGTTTCGATCATATTTGTGGTGCGGATCTCGTGGGAGGTAGTGGTATAGTAGATTATGAGAACGATTCGGTTTGTGATGAGTTGGTTGAGATTTTGGGTTTGCCCGAGATGATAGAGGTGAATGAGATTAGTTGTGAGAGTGAGGCGGGTTCCGCTGGAATTGAAAGTACTCCTGTCACACTTGGAGTATGCTTATCTTGATGAGGGCTCGAACTTGCCCATTATTGTGTCATCCAAATTGACGTAATAGGAGAGTTTGAAGTTGATAGACGTATTGAAGTTGTATAAGGGGGCGATTGCATGGAGACTTTCCGATAATCAAGGTATTAGCACCACTTTTTGCACGCATCGGATTTTAATGGAGGATGAGTACAAACCGGTGGTGTAACCACAAAGACATCTTAATCCAAATATGCAAGAGGTGGTGAAAAAGGAGGTATTGAAATTGATGGACGCTGGGATGATCTAACCGATTTCTGACTCTTCCTGGGTGAGCCTAACCCAAGTTGTTCCGAAGAAGGGAGGCATGACTGTGTTGATGAATGAGAAGAATTAGCTTACCCCTTTGCGTACGGTTACCGGTTGGCGTGTGTGTATTAAATATCGGAGATTGAACGATGCCACCAGGAAAGACCGCTTCCCATTTCCGTTTATTGATCAGATGTTGGAGCGTTTGGTAGGTCAGCAGTTTTATTGTTTTCTTGACGGTTTTTCGGGTTATTTTCAAAATCCCCACTGCACCGGAAGACTAAGAGAAGACGACTTTTACATGTCCCTATGGCACGGTTGCGTACCAGCGCATGCCGTTTGGACTATGTAACGCTTCGGCTACCTTTCAGCGTTGTATGGTGGCCATCTTTCAGGATATGATTGAGACGTCCATGGAGGTATTTACGGACGATTTTTTGGTTTACGGTAATTCTTTCGATCATTGTTTGGATAATCTTGAGAAGATGTTGAAGAGGTGTATTGAAACAAAGTTGATGTTGAATTGGGGAAAATCCCATTTTATGGTGACGGAAGGGATCGTGTTGGGACATAAGATCTCGAGAGATGGTATAGAGGTGGATCAGGAAAATATTGATACTATAAGTAGACTTCCTCTACCGACGAATGTTAAGACGATTAGGAGTTTCTTGGTTCATGCAGGATTCTATCGGCGGTTTATCAATGACTTTTCAAAAATCACCCGCCGGATGACCCGACTCCTCAAGAAAGATGTACCGTTTGTCTTTGACGAGGAGCGTTTGAAGGCGTTCACGTATTTGAAAGAAAAGCTCGTAAGTTCTCCCTTTCTTTATTCTCCCGATTGGAGCTCATTGATGCTAGCAAATATGCGGTTGGAGATGTTTTGGGGCAAAGACGAGATAAACAATTTCACCCCATCTATTATGCTAGCAATACGTTGAACGATGCTCAAGAGAACTACACCACCACCGAGAAGGAACTTTTAGCTGCTGTGTTTGCATTTGACAAGTTCCGCTTGAATCTCGTACTTTCAAAGATCACTGTTTTTACCGATCATGCGTCTTTGCGTTTCCTCTTTCAGAAGAAAGAAGCGAAGCCTCGTCTTATACGGTGGATTCTCCTACTTTCTGAGTTTGACATCAAGATCAAAGATATGAGGGGTGCGGAAAACGTAGCGGTCGATCATTTATCCTGTCTAGAAGATCCTAAGAGAGAAGAGTTGCGTGAGGAGGAGATTGGAGATACATTCCCTCATGAGTCGATCGATTTTGTTGCGGCTGAGAAGCAAGGTATGCCATGGTTCACTGAATTTGCTAATTATTTGGCTAATGGTTTTATGTTGGAGGGTATGACTATGCAACAAAAGAGAAAGTTTTTCTGGGATGTGAATAGGTATGTGTGGGATGACCCATTTTTGTTTAAGATTGGTGGTGATTAGATTTTGCGAAGATGTGTGACGAAAGAGGAAGGTTGGGAAATTCCCAAGCATGTTCATGAAGGGTTGACCGTGCATGGTACCGCGCAGAAGGTGTTTGATAGTGATTTCTATTGGCCGACAATTGTTAAAGATGCTGAGGAGTTTGTGAAGCTTTGTGATGCATGCCAACGAACAGGTAATATTTCTTCCAAGAATGAGATGCCTCAAAACCCCATACAAATTCTTGAAATCTTTGATGTTTGGGGTATCGACTTCATGGGACCATTTCCTATGTCGAACAGTAATAATTATATTTTAGTGGCAATTAATTATGTGTCGAAGTGGTTAGAAGCCCAAGCATTGGCTACGAATTGTAGGTTCCCAGCCGGATCTACACGGAATATCTCGTTCTACGTAGGTGCGGAATCCCTACGTAAGACGATACGAGCGTAGAAGACGATACACGTAACACGATCAAACACACGTTACAATAAACAAAGACACGTTGTATTGCAACTGGAAACACGTGATTCACTGATCACCGATTACACAACTCGTAAACTCGTTACCTCTAATTCTCTGAAACACAGCCGTAACCTAGCAGTTTATATAACACGACAACTTCGCCTAGCATGTTTAGGCGAAGTTGTTCCTAACTTCGCTTGTTCCACAAGTTCGCCTATATCAGCGAACTTGTGAGAACTTCGCTTACATCCAAATACAAATCCAACTAACTCGATTACAGACACTAGACACTGAACTACTGACATCATGTACCAACAGACTCCCCCTTGGCAGTAGCTTCATATCTCTATCTTCAAGCACGTGTCTTGTAATCTTTAACAATCTTGTATCTTTCATCTTCAAGCATGAACTCCTTCTCGTACACAAACCGAAACAACTCTTTGATATTTCTTCGCTTCTTCTTTCCAAGCAGGAATATAAAATATTTTCTTCTCTTTCAGCACCTGCAGATCAGCTTGAGACAAATTCACCAAGTGCATTGGATCATACACTCTCAGCAGCTCTTGTTCATCTTCATTCTCCATTACTGCTTCAGCTGTTTCACAATCAACATACCACCACTTCAGGTCCTTGAGAACATCCTTGGGCATTTGTTTCATCGGCACTTCTCTTAAACACCGGATCGGCTTATACTTCATGATCATCCAAGGCTTGCCATCTGCTCTCATCCCTCTATCTTTATCTTCAATAAGTTTTCCTTACTGTGGTTTCAACAGCTCAAACTTTTTCTCCTTTATACTTTCCTTCCAAACAATCTTTCCAATAACCCTAGCCATGTTATCATCACTCCTGTTTATCAACCCCAACCTGGCTAAGTCCTTCACTTCACACTCAGGCAACGTATTCAACGATCTCAACAGTCTCTTGAAGTACTGAACCCCATCATACCTTTTAATCACAAAGAGCCTCAACTGCTCATCATATAACCAGCATATAATCCCCTTTTACGATTCAGCATAACCCCTGATGTTGTAACTTTTCTTGAACATAGTAGGGACCGCCGGTTTCTTAGTTTTTACGAACCACTGAGCATAGCCTTCTTTCCATCTTGGCTGCTCTTCCCATTCTGTCTCATCGCTTCCCATATCTTGACCTATATCTGACTTATGAACTTCCGGAATCTCGTGCTCAACATTCTCCTCTACAATCTCTCCCTCTTCAATCTCACTATCTATGACAATCTCTGCCCCAATCTTCTCTATCTCTTCAACCGGTAACACATCCTCATCACCTACAATATCATCATACACCTCTTCAGCATCCACGACCACCACATCATCACCCGAACAGCCAACTGCACTCGTTGACTCCCCCTGAGATGTGGAAGTCCCAAGAGCTTGTTCAGTTCTTGGCAACTCCCCACCTGCACCTTTCGATGCATTGGGATCATCGTCTCGATCATTACGCTTCTTCGTCCTCAGCTCATCACCTTTACAGCTCGTCTCCCCCTGAGATGCCAAGAACTGCTTCAAGGCGTCAATTATTTTGCCATGTTCGATCAGCAGGGACGACTGAATCTGATTCTCTGCAACGAGGCGCTGAATAGCATGGGTCTGGATAAGATTTACCCTTGATTGTTCTGCCACGACCCTTTCAAGCGCTGCTATTCGTTCCGAGTCGGATAAGGTTGCATCGAAATCAAACCTCAGATGTGATATATCTTGAGTGTACTGAGGAGGGATTTCCAATATCTTGAGTGTACCAGCCTTTCTCCCCGACATACACACGATCATCACGTGCATGAGGAAGCGCCACTGGTCTAGCAAGAACCGGTTGCGTCTCTGAGTATCCCCCAAAGGACCAGAATATCCCATCCTCAGAAACGCACCATCTCGGAATGGAGCCACAAAGTCTGTAGGATCGTCTCTCGTTTCATCCCCAAACTGTAACGCCACCCTGATCTGTTCAGACGAGAACTGAACTATCTGATTATTGACCGTTGCACGCATAACCGGGGGCTCGACTCGACAGTCATATTCTACTGTTTGCCAGAAATCTTCGATGTTTGGCAAAGATATAGGCAGTGTTGTGGTAATAGCGTGGAATATACGCGAACAAAGTAGAAATGTGATGATCTCGCAGAAATCATCAACACCACTCGCATCCGGGTCCAATGTGATGTACATGTTATGCCCCGGGAAAAACTGTCGGTTGTTGTCTCCACCTTCATCACCACCTGCACCACCTGCTCCAGCAACAGCTGCCATTTCTGCAACAAACAGTCTAAGTTAGAGAATCGTCGAGGCAAATCACAAGTTCGCCTGTTACCATGAGCGAAGTTATGATTTATTCTGTAAAGGCGAAGTTAGAGGTGGGGCGAAGTTGGGAACAACTTCGCCTCAACTTGAACTTCGCGTAATAAATGTTAAATAAAAAGGGCAAGGCGAAGTTAATGATAACTTCGCCTGACCACAACTTCGCCTCATATACTGTTACATAATTAATTATCAGGCGAAGTTAAACCTCAGGCGAAGTTAAGGATAACTTCGCCTAAACTGTAAGTTCGCCTGAATATGAATCGGCAACAGTTAGACGTTCAATACGAAGTGATTTCGGTCAATTTGGAGATTGCGGATCTCGTAAAACATGTTTTTTAGACGATCTAGACGATCAATATGATTACGACCACGTGAAAATAAGTTTGAAAATCGGGTGTTGGATGTTTGAAAGAACGAGGTCACTAAACGGACCAAAACGACCTCGATAAACACCATTGTCAGTGATTATACGATATGATGACACTACACACCTTTAAATCGGATTAGACACTGAGAAAAAACAACAAGATGTGATTCGAGATATAACTTCGCCTAGGTTACTGGAAGATAAGTTTGCTGGTTTTAGAAAATAATAATGATTTTGACCAAAAATTTCCTTTATATAGGGTCAAAGTTATACAGGCGAAGTTATGGATAACTTCGCCAGTATTAAACTTTACCAAACAAACCCCTATAATTTGAACAATTTGCAATTAAGTTTTAAAACATCCTTTAAAGCATTAAATGATACGGTCAAGACCAAGTAACCAGGTATTAAATCATACAACTACATAAGTAGAAAAAATTTTAAAATAAAGTACATGGGATCAAATTTCAGTCTCGACAGGGACTACCATGTTTTAGAAAAGATCCGAACAGGAATCATACTAATTAAGTGACTGTCACATAGATCCATGTTCAGCTGTATTATGACATAAAGAAACAGGTTGTAAGCAGGTAAATAACTTAGAATGGTTTTCATTGTTTCTGTGATACGGGTTAGGTTCAATTAAGCTCAAAACTTAAATGGGCAACACCTCAGAGATTGTGATGTCTCCTATCTATTCTCAAAGCGTATTTGGCCTTCCCCAAGTCACCCCGAGTTGACCTCGACCCGTAGTGTCTGATTAAATAGTAAGTACTCTTCGATCTTTAGACTCTTCTTCCCATTCTCTTTCTCACATCTTGATTGAGAAGTATTAACCTTATAAGCTCTAGAATGTCTCAGTAACACTTTTTTTTTTTTAAGTACTTACTCAGTTTCAGAGTCGTAAACAACTGCAAGTCCCGAATCTGGATCACTTCAGTTTCTTGACACGCTATCTTCACGGGAATCAGAACACTCACGGGCTCGTATATGACTGGGTAATCGCTTTTCTGCCTATCATTCGGAAAGATATATATGGAGACATGCACACTTCTAAAGGAGTTTCCACGTAAAATCGAGTAGATTTAGTTAGTATCACTTCTACTTTTACGCACCATAAAAAGCTACCATGACATACGATGACTGTTCTAAAGTCTTTTAGGCCTAATAACTTCACTAGTTAGGCACACAGAATCAGTATATCTATCACTTTCCAAGTTTGGATCAATTTTCTGTTAAACATAGTAAAGGAACTTCTTGCGAAGTAGTAGACTTGAAAAATAATTTCATCTCCCAAAAAAAATTTTTAACTTCTATCGCCCCGATCAAGTCGAAGTCTTCAGGTAAACGGCTATCCTGAAGATCCAATGGATCAACTGGACCGACCACATACGAGTATGTGTCCTTCTAACTAAGTATGAACGACTAATTTTCAGCGAAAGAATAAAAACACATAATAAACCGCCCCGGTCACTTTCAGACATCTGGTTAATGGCTATCCTCATATTCTACACGTAGAAATGAGGACCAAACATATCCGAAGATATGTCCTTCAAACTGAGGCAACCGACATAATTCTAAGCGATAGTGATTAATTTTTTTTTTTTTAAACAAAGACGAAAAGCACGGTTACTCGGGATTGATCATCCCATTTAGCTCAACAAGGTTTTGAAAACGAGTTTTGTCAAACGCTTTAGTAAATAAATCAGCTAAATTATCTAATGAATCAACCTTTTGGAGCACAATCAATTTCTTCTCAGCACAATCCCGTATAAAATGATGACGGATGTCAATGTGTTTAGTTTTGCTATGCTTTACGGGATTGTTAGTTACTGAGATAGCAACAGTGTTATCAATGCAAATAGGAGTATGAGTGAAATTCAGACCATAATCGCACAATTGCTGTTGTATCCAAAGAACCTGGGAGCAGCAGTTCGATGCTGCCATGTATTCTGCTTCACAGGTTGAAATGGCGACTGAGGTCTGCTTCTTGCACTGCTATGACACTAATCTGCCTCCAAGAAACTGACATCCACCTGTTGTTGACTTCCGATTCTGATTGCACCCTCCATAATCAGAATCTGTGTAGGCGACTAACTCCAAGTCTCCTCCTTTAGTGTACCACAACCCTAGCTTAGGCTTGCCTTTGAGATATCGCAATATCCTCTTCACACCCTTCAAGTGAGATTCCTTTGGGTTTGTGTAGGTTCCCAGCCGGATCTACACGAGATATCTCGTTCTACGTAGGTGCGGAATCCCTACGTAAGACGTTACGAGCGTAGAAGACGATACGAGTTAACACGATCGAACACACGTTACAATAAACAAATACTCGTTATATTGCAACCTTAAACACGTGATATCAATCACTGATTACAGGACTCGTAAACATGTAAACTAATAAACTGACTGAATAATGAAAACATAAGCCGTAACTTATGTTTATATAATCACGACAACTTCGCCTGGCATGTTCAGGCGAATTTGTTCCTAACTTCGCTTAGTTCACAAGTTCGCCTGTATCAACGAACTTGTGAGCTAACTTCGCTTACATACAAAAACACAAATCTAACAAACTCGATTACAGACACTTGACACTGAACTACTGACATCATGCACCAACAGACTCCCCCTTGGCAGTAGCTTCATCTCTTTATCTTCAAGCACGTGTCTTGTAATCTTCAACAATCTTGTATCTTCATCTTTTAGCATTCACTCCTTCTCGTACACATACCGAAACAACTCTTTGATATTTCCTCGCTTCGTCTTTCCAAGCAGGAATATAAAAGATTTTCTTCTCATTCAGCACCTGCAGATCAGCTCGAGACAGGTTCACTAGATGCATCGGATCATAGACTTTCAGCAGCTCTTGTTCATCTTCGTCTTCCATCACTGCTTCAGCTGTCTCACAATCTACAAACCACCACTTCAACTCTTTGAGCACATCCTTGGGCATTTGTTTCATCGGCACTTCTTTCAAGCACCGGATCGGTTTATACTTCATAATCATCCAAGGCTTGCCATCTGCTCTCAATCCTCTATCTTTGTCTTTGATAAGTTTTCCCTTCTGTGGTTTCAGCAGCTCGAACTTCTTTTCCTTTATACTCTCCTTCCAAACTATCTTCCCGATGACTCTAGCCATATTATCATCACTTCGATTTATCAATCCTAATCTGGCTAAGTCTTTCACTTCACAATCTGGCAATATGTTCAACGATCTCAACATTCTTTTGAAGTACTGAACGCCATCATACCTTTTAATCACGAAGAGCCTCAACTGCTCATCGTATATCCAGCAAATAATCCCCTTTCTCGCTTCAGCATAGCCTCTAATGTTGTAACTCTTCTTGAACATTGTAGGGACCGCTGGTTTCTTCATTTTGACGAACCACTGAGCATAGCCTTCTTTCCATCTAGGCTGCTCTTCCCATTCTGTCTCATCGTTTCCCATATCTTTACCTATATCTGCGTTATCGACTTCCGGAATCTCATGCTCTACATTCTCCTCTACTATCTCTCCCTCTTCTATATCATCATCAATAACAATCTCTACACCAATCTTCTCTATCTCATCACTCGGTAATACATCATCATCACACATGAAGTCATCATCCATCTCCTCAACTTCCACTACCACCACATCATCACCACCAGCTGCACTTGTCGACTCCCCCTGAGTTGTGGAAGTCCCAAGAGCTTGTACAGTTCTTGGCAACTCACCACCTGCACCTTTCGATGCATTGGGATCATCGTCTCGATCATTTCTCTTCTTAGTCCTCAACTCATCGCCTTTACAGCTCGTCTCCTCCTGAGATGCCAAGAACTCCTTCAAAGCATCTATGATTTTGCCATGTTCTACCAGCAGGGACGACTGCAACTGATTCTCTGCAATTAGGCGCTGAATAGCCTGGGTCTGGATAAGATTCACCCTTGATTGTTCTGCCACGACCCGTTCAAGTGCTGCTATTCGTTCAGAGTCTGATAAGGTTGCATCGAAATCAAACCTCAGATGGGATATATCTTGAGTGTACTGAGGAGGGATTTCCGATGTAACCGGGACCTCAGAAGTAGGCATAGACGTAACCGCAGGTGGTATCGTCACCGATAACCCTGCAGTGGCCATAACCGTCGACTCAATAAAATGTGCCATGACCTCCGTTGGAGTAAGAGTTGTAGGTGGCAACAATACGATTTATGGAGCCGAAAGTTGGAAAGTAGTTGGTGGGAGGCCAAAAGATGATGAGGTAGCAACCACGGGAACATCCGTGGCGCTTGGCCTTGTAACTTGTAATGTTGAGGGAACCATTGTCATACTGGACAGTGCGGGTGGGGTGAAACGTACCACCCTCGAGCTCTCACCAGCTCCCGATCCTGCACCTGCCCGTTCCCTTCTTGATCTACGGATCAACTGTTGAACTTCTTCTTCATAGTCTGCTCGCTTTCATCATCAGTTCTTTTTCTTTTCCCATGAACCCGTTCATGTGTTACCAAAATCCGTCTTGCTTCGGCCACTTCATCATCAGAATCTGAGCCAGCCACCGTTGTAGCTGCCCTAGTAACATTCACACCTGAAACTCGTTCAACCGAGACCTGTACATTCTCCTCTGGATCAACCCTCTCCATGTCAAAAAATCCTTGACCGCCAAACTCTGCGTCAAGGTCAACGTTCTCCTCCGGTGACACAACAGGAGCAGCAGGTATAGCTTGAGGTGCTCCTGCCTGTTGTGGTGCCGGGTCCCTAAACTCGTCCCCTCGAGCAGGCACATACCCCGGGTTGATCAAGTACCCGAATAGTGGAGTATGTCGAGGACGGAGCTCAGGTTTGCTCCTTGCACTGGAGGATCTGCATTGGGCAAAGATCCTTTTGCTCACACTTTCGACGTATCGGATTGGGCCGCGCTGAGGTAGCGTTGGAGCAACATGATTCAAGATCATTTGGAGAAATCTTGGATACATGATAAATCTCTCACGCGCCACCGCTCTTCTTTGTCGATCGATCTCGTAGAAGACCATCTGACTAAAGCTGTAACGCTTGTTATAAGTCAGAGCAGTCATAGCCGACTGCATGGTCGCGCCCATGCCATCAGTGCCCGCCTTTCTCCCTGACATGCATACTATCATGACATGCATGAGAAAGCGCCACTGGTCAAGCAAAAACCCCTTCCTTCTCTGAGTATCTCCCAAGGGACCAGAGTATCCCATCCTCAGAAACGCTCCATCACGGAAAGGAGCCACAAAATCTGTCGGGTCATCCCTCGTCTCATCTCCAAATCGTAAAGCCGCCCGGATCTGTTCAAATGAGAACTGAACAATGTGATTGTTGACTGTTGCTCGCATCACCGGGGGCTCGACCCTACAGTCATATTCCACGGTCTGCCAAAAATCCTCAATGTTTGGCAAGGATATTGGCAGTGTTGTCGTAATCGCGTGGAATATACGCGAGCGTAATAGGAACGTGATGATTTCACGGAAATCATCAACTCCGCTCGCCTCCGGGTCTAATGTTATATACATGTTGTGACCCGGGAAGAACTGTCTTTGGTTGTCACCACCGTTATCATCGCCTGCACCACCTACAGCAGCCATATCTGCATCAAACAGAATAAGTTAGATAAACGTCAAAGCAAATCACAAGTTCGTCTGTTACCATGAGCGAAGTTGTGATTTATTCTGCATAGGTGAAGTTAGAGGTGGGGCGAAGTTGGGAACAACATCGCCTCAACTTGAACTTCGCTGGTTAACAGTTAAGTAAAAAGGTCCAGGCGAAGTTAATGATAACTTCGCCTAACCACAACATCGCCTCATAAACTGTTTCAAAAATAATTATCAGGCGAAGTTAAACCTCAGGCGAAGTTACGGATAACTTCGCCTAAACTGTAACTTCGCCGAATCTGAAACGGCATCAGTTAGGTTTTCAATCGACGTGAATCGGGTCAATTTGGAGATTGCGGACTCCGTAAAACTTGATTTACTGACGATTTAGACGATTAGACTGATTATGACCACGTAAAAATACGTTTGAAAATCGGGTATGAAGATTCGAAAAACTGAGGTCACGAAAACGGGTCGAAATACCCATTGATTAACGTTAAGGAACGTGATTATACGATACAACAATCGTACACACCTATAATACGGATTCGAACTTGAAAATAAGAACACAGAAGAAAATCGATAAGTTCGCTGTGGTTTAGAGGTTAGGTTCGCTGGATAAGTTCGCTGGGTTTTGAAAATAATAAACCAGTTTGACCTTTAATTTCCTTTATATAGGGTCAAAATTATACAGGCGAAGTTATGGATAACTTCGCGTATGGCAGGCGAAGTTAGGCACAACTTCGCCGAGATTAAAATTTTCAAAACAAACCCTATAATTTGAACAATTTACAATTAAGTTTTAAAACATCCTTTAAAGAGTTAAATGATACGATCAAGACCAAGTAACCAGGTATAAAATCATACAACTACATAAGTAGAAAAAAAATTTTAAAAATAAAGTACACGGGATCAAATTTCAGTCTCGATAGGGACTACCATGTTTTAGAAAAGATCCGAACAGGAATCATATTAACTACGTGACTGTCACACAGATCCGTGTTCAGCTGTATTATGACATAAAGAAACAGGTTGTAAGCAGGAAAATAACTTAGAATGGTTTTCATCGTTTCTGTGATACGGGTTAATTTCAATTAAGCTCAAAATTTAAATGGGCAACAACTCAGAGATTATGATGTCTCCTATCTATTCTCAAAGCGTATTTGGCTTTCCCCAAGTCACCCCGAGTTGACCTCGACCCGTAGTGTCTGATTAAATAGTAGGAACTCTTCGATCTTTGGACTCTTCTTCCCGTTCTCTATCTTGCATCTTGATTGAGAAGTCTTATCATTATGAACTTTATAATGTCTCAATAACTCACACATTTTTTTTTTAAGTATTTACACAGACTTCAGAGTAGTAAACTACTGCAAGTCCCTAATCTGGATCACTGCAGTTTCTTGACACGCTATCTTTACGGGAATCAGAACACTCACGGGCTCGTGTATGACTGGGTAATCGCTTTTCTGCCTATCATTCGGAAATATATATATGGAGACATGCACAACTCATAAGGAGTTTCCACATAACATCGAGTAGGTTTAGTTAGTATCACTTCTACTGTTACGCACCATAAAAAGTTACCATGACATACAATGACTGTTCTAAAGTCTTTTAGGCCTAATAACTTCACTAGTTAAGCACACAGAATCAGTATATCTATCACTTTCCAAGGTTGGATCAATATTCTGTTAAACATAGTAAAGGAACTTCTTGCGAAGTAGTAGACTTGAAAAATAATTTCATCTCCCGCAAAAAAAAATTTTAACTTCTATCGCCCAGATCAAGTCAAAGTCTTCAGGTAAACGGCTATCCTGAAGATCCAATGGATCAACTGGACCGACCACATACGAGTATGTGTCCTTCTAACTAAGTATGATCGACTAATTTTCAGCGAAAGAATAAAAACATATCATAAACCGCCCCGGTCACTTTCAGTCATCTGGTTAATGGATATCCTCATATTCTACAAGTAGAAATGAGGACCAAACATATCCGAAGACATGTCCTTCAAACTGAGGCAACCGACATAATTCTAAGCGATAGTGACGTGGTTTTTTTTTTTTTTTTTTTTTTTTTTTTTTTTTTTAAACAAAGTCACAAAACATGGTTACTTGGGATTGATCATCCCATTCAGCTCAACAAGGTTTTGAAATCTAGTTTTGTCAAACGCTTTCGTAAACATGTCAGCGAAATTATCTAGCGTATCAACCTTTTCGAGCACAATCAGTTTCTTCTCAGCACAATCCCGTATTAAATGATGACGGATGTCAATATGTTTAGTTTTGTTGTGCTTTACGGGATTGTTAGTTACTGAGATAGCAGCAGTATTATCAATGCAAATAGGAGTATGAGTGAAATTCAGACCATAATCGCGCAATTGCTGTTGAATCCAAAGAACCTGGGAGCAGCAGTTGGATGCTGCCATGTATTCTGCTTCACAGGTTGAAATGGCGACTGAGGTCTGCTTCTTGCATTGCCATGACACTAATCTGCCTCCGAGAAACTGACAACCACCTGTTGTTGACTTCCGACTCTGATTGCACCCTCCATAATCAGAATCCGTGTAGGCGACCAACTCCAAGTCTCCTCCTCTCGTGTACCACAACCCCAGCTTAGGCTTGCCTTTGAGATACCGTAGAATCCTCTTCGCACCCTTCAAGTGAGATTCCTTTGGGTTTGCCTGAAAGCGAGCACAAAGACAAACTGCAAACATTATATCAGGCCTAGAAGCAGTTAAGTACATTAAAGAACCTATTATTGCCCGATATTGGGTTGGGTCCACGTCCGCATCATTGTCTGAATCAGCACCCAATTTGTGGTTGACGCAGACTGGAGTATCGTATGGAGTGATGTCCTCCATCTTGAAGCGTTTTAGAACATCATGGACATACTTAGTCTGATAAATGAACATCCCATCTTTCTTTTGATCAACCTGCAGTCCTAAAAAGAAAGTTAGTTCACCCATAGCACTCATTTCAAATCTCTTCTTCATGACGGCCTCAAACTCCTGACACATGGCGACTTTTGATGCAGCAAAGATGATGTCGTCCACGTAAACTTGCACCAGTAGAAAGTCGCTCCCTTTTCTCTTGAAGAACAAAGTGCTATCAATCTTTCCCCGTTCAAAACCATTTTCAAGCAAGTAGTCGGATAGTGTAGAATACCAGGCCCGAGGGGCCTGATGTAGCCCATACAGTGCTTTACTTAGCTTGTATACGTGATCAGGAAAGTCTGGGTCAGGAAAACCCGGAGGTTGCTCAACGTACACAACCTCATCGACTTTACCGTTTAGGAACGCACTCTTCACATCCAACTGAAATACCTTCAACTCCTTATGTGCAGCAAATGCCAAAAACAATCGGATGGCTTCCAATCTCGCCACAGGAGCAAACACCTCATTGTAATCGATCCCCTCTTGCTGATTAAAGCCTTTTACAACCAGCCTCGCCTTGTTCCTGATAATAATCCCTTTCTCATCTCTCTTGTATTTGAAGACCCAATTTGTGCCAATCGCATGCACATTCTTTGGTTTTGCAACCAAGTTCCATACCTCCATCTTCTTAAACTGGGCTAATTATTCTTGCATGGCTTCGACCCACGAGTTGTCCTTGAGAGCCATTTGATAGTTCTTTGTTTCAATCTGGCTGATGAAGCAGGTGTACAAGCATTCATTGATTATGCCTGAATCTTTAATGCTTGTATAAACACAGGTGTGCTCATTCAAGCTTTGTCTTGTTTGTACACCGTCGGTCAAATTACCTATCACATTCTCCAATGGGTGATTTTTGTGAACTCTCGTAATCGGAACCGCACTGACTTGCAGATTGTCTTCCAGATTCGAAGATAGCTCATCAGTGGATGATTGTTGTTGAGAGTGAAATGGATTGAAGAATTCCTCTTCAGAAGCGGCAGCAGGGGTATCGACAGTATTTGACGAGGAAGGCTGACATTCATCATACTTCGGTCGTTGCACATAATTGTCTTCCTCATCATAAATCATCTTCGAAGCAATTCTTTCATCTAATTCTGCACAATCCAAATAAGGTATATTAAAATATTTGAAAAGTCTATCATAGTCAAAAACCCCAGCGGGTCCCGTGCTTGGTTTTGGTGATTTGTAACTTGTAATATCAGTGTTACAGACCACCCCAACCTTGCTGGTCGATGTATTAAAGACTCGTCTGTTGGGAGTCCCAACAATGTATCCGACCAAAATTCCTTTGTCGGCTACTTCACCAAATTTAGAATTTGTCTTTAATATCGAACACGGGGACCCGAATGGTTCGAGACCACTCAAGTTGGGCTTTCTCCCATGCATAAGTTCATAACATGTTTTATTTAATCTTTTAACGGTTAACACTCGATTAAGGATATAACAGGCTGTTGCAACAGCTTCAACCCAGAACACCACAGGAAGTTTCGAATCAGCCAGCATGGTTCTGGCTCCTTCAATTAACGTTCTATTCTTCCTCTCAGCCACTCCATTTTGTTGTGGAGTATACGGAGCGCTGTACTGGTGTTCGATTCCTTTCTGTAAGCAGAAGAGCTCCATCTGATAGTTCTTGAAGTCAGTCCCATTGTCACTCCTGATGTATTTCTCTTTTTCCCATAATGTTCTCAACTTTGGTAATCAAATTTATTACCATCTGAACCGTTTCATCCTTTGACTTCAGGAAATATACCCAAGAGTATCGAGAGAAATCATCAGTGATCACCAAGCAGTACGATGTTCCCCCTAGACTTTTTACATTCACGGGACCAAAGAGATCCATGTGAAGTAGGTCTAGGGTACTGACTATTGAGTTAACCTTCTTGGTGCGATGGGATTTCTTGTGTTGCTTTCCCTTTTTGCACGATAAGCATTGATCTTCAAAGTTGAAATTCTTCAAGGGAACACCCAGCACAAGCCCATTCTTGACAATGTAGTTCATTTTCCGAAGATGAATATGCCCCATTCTCCTATGCCATAACTCGGACTCCGATTCAGTTGCTTTTGACAGAAGACAAGATTCCTCTGTTGCCATTTCAGTCGACCTCATGTCCATTATATACGTATTCTTTTCTCTTGGAGCCTTCATAACTATCCAATCCTCTGGTATCTTGAAACCAGGATATAGCACGATTGCCTCATTCTTGGTAAAATGTACGGTGTAATCTTTGTCACAGATCTGCGAAACACTCAGCAGATTGTGCTTCAGTTCTTCAACAAAATTTGCTTTCTCTAAGGTCATCTTTCCGTTAGTCACCGTCCCAATTCCAGTGATCCTTCCACCGCTCTCTCCAGCGAAACTCACTCTTCCTCCCTGAACAGGTTTCCATTCGTGTAACAAACTCTTGTTACCCGTCATGTGCCGGGAACAGCCGCTGTCTACAACCCATTGATTGTTTGCAGCCCTGTTCAACTGTTCCTGCACGATTAAAGCAGATGATTAAAATCTGGGGACCCAAGACCTATTGGTCTTGGGTCAATACATCCCGTACCTTGGCTGTCCAAAGTTAGTATCAGAATAATTTCTGTAAGTCCTAAAAGGATACCTTCTTGGAGATTGACTATGAGGCCATCCAAACCTTCGTGAATTAAATGAATTATTACTTAAGGTTTGGTTGTTAGCAGTGAAAAACTGAGATCTTTTTCTTTGAAAACCTGAATTAGTCCAATTTCTGAACTTTGATGAGTTTTCAGTTTTATCACTATTGTAGTTACTGTTAGTTCTGTTTTCAGTTTTTGAAGGCCTCACCCCTCTGAATCTCTGCTTCAGAGGGCAATCAGCAATTAGGTGTCCTAATTGATTACATCTGAAACAACTCCTGTGTTCAACTTTCTTTTCAATAGTTGTTTTAGATGATGAGGCTGCATTACTGCCCGTTTGTCTCACATATGGTGGGACATACGGGTTTAGTGGAGATTTCTTTTCAGTTGTTTTATGTTTCTCTCCACTTTTTGGTAACACTGCCTTTTCTTTTGTCTCACTCGACTCGGATGACTTATCCGAGTTTGATGAGACAGGACTAGGAACAGAAATCTTCACATTAGACACAGGCTTACTCGTTTCGCCTTTACTAACTTCTGGATCTTTAATAGTTACCTTAACCGGAACTGTCTGACTATAATCAACATCAACAGATTTCTGATTACTAGGATCATAAGTGTAATTATGATTGTACGGTGGTGGAACTTCATGATAACCAATTCCTCCCCTTTTAACTGGGGAACCTTGATCACTAACGAGGTGATCAAGTATAGCGGTGGAATTTCTGAATTTCTCAAGTTTCCTGTTTAGTTCCACCACTTTCACCTGGTGATCAGCTATCTGTTTATCCCTTTCAGCTATTAGTTTGGTTTTCTCTTCTAACACTTCATAGCTAAGATCAATTACTTGAATTTTTTCAGCTAGATTTGCTTTTAGACTCCTAATATCTTTTTCACTAGCTTTTATTTTTACCTTGTAACTATTTTCTCTAGCTTTAGTGAAATGATGATCTTCTTTTAAGGTTTTAAATTGAGCATCCAAACTAACATACTGATCAGTTATAGTTGTCAATTGTTCAGACAGATTTTCACACTTAGTACAAGGGAGTTTGGTACTTACCTCGGTGAGCTGGTCTTTCACATCTGCCATGTAAGCTTCATTTTGAGCTTCTGCCATGTAAGCATCACTTTCGCCAGTCACTTTCTCAGTATCTGCAGTTTCGATGTTCGCCAAATTGGCCTGTTCGAAGACTTCTTCAACATGCAGATTCCAGTTATACTCCCCATTCTGTCTGGATATCATGGCTCTATTATCATTACCACCCCCACTCTGTTGTGTAGACCTGTTTTGACTGCGTTCTACACGTTCATTTGTGCACTCCTTCGCAAAATGGCCATTCTGTTGACAGTTGTATCACCTGACCTTCGACTTATCAAAACCTGGTCTCTCACCAACAAACTTCCTACCTGTCTTCTTCATAAACCTCTTAACCCTTCTCACAATCATCGCCATCTGCCACTGCAGATCCATCTCTTCCAGATCATCAGCATCGATCTGATCATAATCTTCATCCAATGTTGCAGGATCAACAATCTTACCCTGAATGTAATTTTCATATGAAGCAATGAAAGATGCATAGAGAGCAAACTGCTGTTCAGCAGATTTAACACTCATGGGCATCTTCGAGTAGTTATTGTTTGAAACACATGGGGAAAAACTTCCCTTGGTCGCTTGAGGTTTAGAAGCATTTGATCCTCCAGCTACAAAGCACACATCACCATTCATGTTGAGAGATACATGACCTTCATGTGTTGAGTTAGCTCCCGACTCTCCTTTTGAGTAGTAAGCAGACGAATCAGACTTCGAACTTGAACTTGAGTTAACCTTTGCACCATACATTCCTGGATCTTGAACCTGATCAGTAGGTATCTCTTTTCGAACCATGTTTAGTTCAAAATTTCGTAGCTTGTTAACTGCTGTTTCCAGGTCATAGTCGGCAAAGTGTTTGTCTTCTCTCATCAACACAGTGTACATCTCCCATTTCGGTGGGAGAGCATCAAGAAGCTTTTCAACAATTTCATCTTCTTTGTAAGTAATGGAGTAGTTGTTGAGTTCGGTCATCAGATGATAATATCTAGTAATGATATCATCAAGTGATTCATTCTTCAAGTACTTGAATACCGAGAATTGGGTTTTAAGTAGTTTAATCTTTGAAGCACGAATTCCCACATTACCCTCAAAACGGTTTTCAAGTGCTTCCCAAAGCTCTCTAGCAGTTTTATACTTTCTGAAGGTGTGAAGAATCTCTTGTGGAAGAGCCATAGTAATCGCTGCATGAGCTTTGCTCTCAGCCTCATACATTTTCTTTTCTTCTTCTTCCATCTCTTTGTATTTCTTGATCTGATCATGACCCTCATACTCAGCAGTTGGTGGAATGTACCCCTCTTGAATGCACACCCACATTTTAGCATCTTGATACTTGACATATTGTTCAAACCTATTCTTCCACGCAACATAATCGGTTTTCTTAAGCATCTTCGGTGCCTTTGTAGCTGAACCCGCTTCCACTTCCATCTTCACCAGTTCCGTAATATTTATTGAAGTCATCTTTCACGAAACACAAAGAAACCCGAAAAAATAAAAATTTTATTTTTAACAGTACTGTAGGCGAAGTTGTGGATAACTTCGCTTAAGTCTGAACTTCGCTGATTATGAACTTCGCTTCCTTTTTAAATTCGCCTGATTCGGCGAAGTTGTAGATAACTTCGCTTAAGGTAAGCGAAGTTGTGAGGTAGGCGAAGTTGTGGGTAACTTCGCTTGAGATAAGCGAACTTGAGAAGGTAGGCGAAGTTGTGGATAACTTCGCTTAACCTTATATCTTCGCCGAAACCCTACGAACAGTGACGGCAACTTCGCCTGATGAACACGAGGTTTTTGCAGGTTTGATTTCTGGATTTTACGAGGTTTGTGAAGGTGTAATGGGTAGTTTATGATGGTAGGAGGTGAGTATAACACAAAAACTCGATAAACACGTCCCGCGAATAGTCGAACGGAACGATTTCTACACCCGCGTGATAATCCCGAACCACAATCACTAGCAAAAGCTCTTATACCAATTGTAGGTTCCCAGCCGGATCTACACGAGATATCTCGTTCTACATAGGTGCGGAATCCCTACGTAAGACGTTACGAGCGTAGAAGACGATACGAGTTAACACGATCGAACACACGTTACAATAAACAAATACTCGTTATATTGCAACCTTAAACACGTGATATCAATCACTGATTACAGGACTCGTAAACATGTAAACTAATAAACTGACTGAATAATGAAAACATAAGCCGTAACTTATGTTTATATAATCACGACAACTTCGCCTGGCATGTTCAGGCGAAGTTGTCCCTAACTTCGCTTAGTTCACAAGTTCGCCTGTATCAGCGAACTTGTGAGCTAACTTCGCTTACATACAAAAACACAAATCTAACAAACTCGATTACAGACACTTGACACTGAACTACTGACATCATGCACCAACAGTTTGCCTGAAAGCGAGCACAAAGACAAACTGCAAACATAATATCAGGTCTTGAAGCAGTTAAGTACATTAAAGAACCTATGATTGCCCGATATTGGGTGGGGTCCAAGTCTGCATCACTGTCTGAATCAGCACCCAATTTATGGTTGACGCAAACTGGAGTATCAAATGGAGTGCTGTCCTCCATCTTGAAGCGTTTGAGAACGTCATGGACATACTTAGTCTGATGAATGAACATCCCATCTTTCTTCTGATCAACCTGCAGTCCTAAAAAGAAAGTTAGTTCACCCATAGCACTCATTTTAAACCTCTGTTTCATGATGGCTTCAAACTCCTGACACATGGCGACTTTTGATGCAGCGAAGATGATGTCATCCACGTAGACTTGAACCAGAAGAAAGTCTCTTCCATTTCTCTTAACGAACAGTGTACTATCTATCCTTCCCCTTTCAAATTCATTCTCAAGCAAGTAATCGGATAAAGTTGAGTACCAGGCACGAGGGGCCTGATGTAGCCCATATAGCGCTTTACTTAGCTTGTACACGTGATCAGGAAAGTCTGGGTCTAGTAAAACCCGGAGGTTGCTCAACGTACACTACCTCATCGACTTTACCGTTAAGAAACACACTCTTCACGTCTAACTGGAACACCTTCATCTCCTTGTGTGCCGCAAATGCCAAAAACAGTCGAATCGCTTCCAATCTCGCCACAGGAGCAAACACTTCATTGTAGTCGATCCCCTCTTGCTGATTAAAACCCTTTACAACCAGCCTCGCCTTGTTCCTGATAATTATCCCTTTTTCATCTCTCTTGCATTTGAAAACCCATTTTGTGCCAATCGCATGCACATTTTTCGGTTTTGCAACCAAATTCCATACCTCCATCTTCTTGAACTGGGCTAACTCTTCTTGCATGGCTTCAACCCACGAGCTGTCCTTGAGAGCCATTTGATAGTTCTTTGGTTCAATCTGGCTGATGAAGCAGGTGTACAAGCAATCGTTAATGATGTATGTATCTTTAATGCTTGTGTAAACACAGGTGTGCTCATTCAAGCTTTGTCTTGTTTGTACACCGTCGGACAGATCACCTATCACGTTCTCCAAAGGGTGATTTTTGTGAGCTCTCGTAGTCGGAACCGAACTGACTTGCAGATTGTCTTCCAGGTTCGAAGGTAGCTCATCAATGGGTGATTGTTGTTGAGAGTGAAACGGATTGAAGAATTCCTCTTCAGTAGAGGCAGCAGGGGTATCGACAGCATTTGACGAGGAAGGTTGACATTCATCGTATAGCGGTCTTTGCACAAAATTGTCTTCCTCGTCATAAAGCATCTTCGTAGCTATTCTCTTATCAACTTCTGCACAATCCAAGTAAGGCATGTTAAAAGATTTAAAAAGCATATCATAGTCGAAAGCACCAGCGGGTCCCGTGCTTGGTATTGGTGATTTGTAATTTGTGATGTCAGTGTTACACACCACCTCAATCTTGCTGGTCGATAGATTAAAGACTCGTCTGTTGGGAGTCCCAACAACATATCCGACTAAAATACCTTTGTCGGCTACTTCACCAAATTTTGAGTTCGTCTTTAATATCGAACACGGGGACCCGAATGATTCGAGACCACTCAAGTTAGGCTTTCTCCCATGCATAAGTTCATAACATGTTTTATTCAATCTTTTAACAGTTAACACTCTATTAAGGATATAACAGGCTGTTGCAACAGCTTCAGCCCAGAACACCACAGGAAGTTTCGAATCAGCCAGCATGGTTCTGGCTCCTTCAACTAACGTTCTGTTCTTCCTCTCAGCCACCCCATTTTGTTGCGGAGTATACGGGGCGCTGTACTGGTGGTCTATCCCTTTCTGTAAGCAGAAGATCTCCAACTGATAGTTTTTGAACTCTTTCCCATTGTCACTCCTGATGTATTTAACCTTTTTCCCCATAATATTTTCAACCTTGGTAATCAAATTTATTACCATCTGAACCGTTTCATCCTTTGTCTTTAGGAAATATACCCAAGAATATCGAGAGAAATTATCAGTGATCACCAAACAGTATGATGTTCCACCTAGGCTTTTTACATTCACGGGACCGAAGAGATCCATGTGAAGTAGGTCTAGGGTACTGACTATTGAATTAACCTTCTTGGTGTGATGGGATTTCTTGTGTTGCTTTCCCTTTTTGCACGATAAGCATTGGTCTTCAAAGTTGAAATTTTTCAAGGGAACACCCAGCACCAGCCCATTCTTGACAATGTAGTTCATTTTCCGAAGATGAATATGCCCCATTCTTTGATGCCATAACACGGACTCCGATTCAGTTGCTTTTGACAGAAGACACGATTTTTCTGTTGCCATCTCAGTCGACCTCATGTCTATAACATACGTATTCTTTTCCCTTGGAGCCTTCATTACTATCCAATCCTCTGGTATCTTGAAACCAGGATACAGTACGATCGCTTCATTCTTGGTAAAGTGCACAGTGTAATCTTTGTCACAGATCTGTGATACACTCAGCAGATTATGCTTCAGTTCTTCAACGAAATTCACTTTCTCTAACGTCATTTTACCGTTAGTCACCGTCCCAATTCCAATAATCCTTCCACCACTCTCTCCAGCAAAACTCACTCTTCCTCCCTGAACAGGTTTCCATTCGTGTAACAAGTTCTTGTTACCCGTCATGTGCCGGGAACAGCCGCTATCCACAACATATAGATTGTTTGCAGCCCTGTTCAACTGTTTCTGCACGATTAAAGCAGAGGATTAAAATCTGGGGACCCAAGACCTATTGGTCTTGGGTCGATACATCCCGTACTTTGGCTGTCCAAAGTTAGTATTAGAATGATATCTGTAAGTCCTAAAAGGATACCTTCTTGTAGATTGACTATGAGGTCATCCAAACCTTCGTGAATTAAATGAATTATTACTAATGGTTTGGTTGTTAACAGGGAAAAACTGAGATCGATTTCTTTGAAAACCTGGATTAGTCCAATGTCTGAACTTTGATGAGTTTTCATTTTTACCATTATAGTGATTACTGTTAGTTCTATTCTCAGTTTTCGAAGGCCTCATACCTCTAAATCTCTGCTTCAGAGGGCAATCAGCAACCAGGTGTCCTATTTGATTGCATCTGAAACAACTCCTGTGTTCAACTTTCGTATCAATAGTTGTTTTAGATGTTGAGGCTGCATTACCGCCCGTTTGTCTAACGTATGGTGGGACATACGGGTTTAGTGGAGAATTCTTTTAAGTTGTTTTATTTTCCTCTCCACGTTTTGGTAACACAGCCTCTTGTTTTGTCTCACTCGACTCGGATGACTTCTCCGAATTTGATGAGACAGGACTAGGAACAGAAATCTTAATATTAGAAACAGGCTTACTCGTTTCGCCTTTACTAACTTCTGGATCTTTAATCGTAACCTTAACCGGAACTGTCTGGCCAATTTCAACATCAACGGATTTCTGATTACTAGGATCATAAGTGTAGTTATGATTATAAGGTGGTGGAACTTCATTATATCCAATTCCTCCCCTTTTAACTGGGGAACGTTGATCACTTACGAGGTGATCAAGTATAGCGGATGAATTTCTGAATTGCTCAAGTTTGCTGTTTAGTTCCACCACTTTCACCTGGTGATCAGCTATCTGTTTATCCCTTTCAGCTATTAGTTTGGTTTTCTCTTCTAACACTTCATAGCTAAGATCAATTACTTGAATTTTTTCAGCTAGATTTGCTTTTAGACTCCTAATATCTTTTTCACTAGCTTTTATTTTTACCTTGTAACTATTTTCTCTAGCTTTAGTGAAATGATGATCTTCTTTTAAGGTTTTAAATTGAGCATCCAAACTAACATACTGATCAGTTATAGTTGTCAATTGTTCAGACAGATTTTCACACTTAGTACAAGGGAGTTTGGTACTTACCTCGGTGAGCTGGTCTTTCACATCTGCCATGTAAGCTTCATTTTGAGCTTCTGCCATGTAAGCTTCACTTTCGCCAGTCACTTTCTCAGTATCTGCAGTTTCGATGTTCGCCAAATTGGCCTGTTCGAAGACTTCTTCAACATGCAGATTCCAGTTATCCCTTTCAGCTATTAGTTTGGTTTTCTCTTCTAACACTTCATAGCTAAGATCAATTACTTGTATTTTTTCAGCTAGACTGGCTTTAAGACTTCTGATATCTTTCTCACTAGGTTTTATTTTTACCTTGTAACTATTTTCTCTAGCTTTAGTGTAATGATGATCTTCTTTTAATGTTTTAAACTGAGCATCCAAACTAACAAACTGATCAGTTATTGTTTTCAATTGTTCAGACAGATTTTCACATTTCGTACAAGGGAGTTTAGTACTTACCTCGGAGAGCTGGTCTGTCACTTCTGCCATGTAAGCTTGATTTTCTCCGGTCACTTTCTCACTTCCTGCAGTTTCGATGGTCACCAAATTGGCCTGTTCGAACACTTCCTCCACATGCAGATTCCAGTTGTACTCCTCGTTCTGTCTGGATCTCATAGCCCTATTCTCATTACCACCCCCACTCTGTTGTGTAGACCTGTTTTGACTGCGTTCTACACGTTCATTTGTGCACTCTTTAGCAAAGTGTCCATTCTGTTGACAGTTATAACACCGCACCTTTGACTTATCAAAACCTGGTCTTTCACCAACAAATTTCTACCAGTTTTCTTCATAAACCTTTTAACCCTTCTCACAATCATCGCCATCTGCCACTGCAGATCCATATCTTCCAGATCATCAGTATCGATCTGATCATAGTCTTCGTCTAACGTTGCAGGATCAACAATCTTGCCTTTAATGTAATTTTCATACGAAGCAATGAAAGATGCATAGAGAGCAAACTGCTGTTCAGCAGATTTAACACTCATGGGCATCTTAGAGTAGTTGTTGTTAGGAACACTTGAAGAGAAACTACCCTTGGTTGCTTGAGGTTTAGAAGCATTTGTTCCTCCAGCTACAAAACACACATCACCATCCATGTTGAGAGTTACATGACCTTCATGTGTTGAGTTAGCGCCCTAGTCTCCCTTTGAGTAGTAAGCAGACGATTCAGACTTCGAACTTGAACTTAAGTTAACCTTTGCACCATACATTCCCGGATCCTGAACCTGATCAGTTGGTGTCTCTTTTCGAACCATGTTAAGTTCAAAAGTTCGTAGTTTGTTGACTGCTGTTTCCAAGTCATAGTCGGCAAACTCTTTGTCTTCTCTCATCAAGACAGTGTACATCTCCCATTTCGGTGGGAGAGCATCAAGGAGTTTTTCCACGATCTCCTCTTCTTTGTAAGCAATGAAATAATTACTGAGTTTGGTCATCAGGTGATAATATCTCGTGATGATATCATCAAGTGATTCATTCTTCAAATACTTGAACACCGAGAATTGGGTTTTGAGTAGTTTAATCTTGGATGCACGAATCCCCACATTACATTCAAATCGGTTTTCAAGTGCTTCCCAAAGCTCTCTGGCGGTTTAATACTTCCTGAAGGTGTGAAGAATCTCTTGTGGAAGAGCCATTGTTATCGCTGCATGAGCTTTGCTTTCAGCCTCATACATTTTCTTTTCTTCCTCTTCCGTCTTGTTGTATTTCTTAATCTGTTCACGACCCTCATACAGAGCAGTTGGTGGAATGTATCCATCTTGAATACACACCCACATCTTAGCATCTTGGTATTTAACATACTGCTCAAACCGATCCTTCCAAGCCACAAAATCGGTACCCTTTAGCATCTTCGGTGCCTTAGTAGCTGAACCCGCTTCCACTTCCATCTTCACCAGTTCCGTAATATTTATTGAAGTCATCTTTTACGAAACGAAAATACAAAGAAACCCGAAAAATAAAAATTTTATTCTTAACAGTACTTTAGGCGAAGTTGTGGATAACTTCGCTTAAGACTTAACTTCGCTTGAATTCTTAACTTCGCTTTCCTTTTTAAATTCGCCTGATTTGGCGAAGTTGTGAGGTAGGCGAAGTTGTGGATAACTTCGCTTGAGATAAGCGAACTTGTGATGTAGGCGAAGTTGTGGATAACTTCGCTTAACCTTATATCTTCGCCTAAACCCTACAAACATTAGCGGCAACTTCGCCTGATGAACACGATGATTTTGCAGGTTTGATTTTGACGTTTTGCGAGGTATGCGAAGGTGTAATGGGTTGTTTTTGATGGTGGGAGGTGAGTAGGACACAAAAACTCGGTAAACTCGTCCCGCGAATAGTCGAACGGAACGATTTCTACACCCGCGTGATAATCCCGAACCACACAATCACGAGCAAAAGCTCTGATACCAATTGTAGGTTCCCAGCCGGATCTACACGGAATATCTCGTTCTACGTAGGTGCGGAATCCCTACGTAAGACGATACGAGCGTAGAAGACGATACACGTAACACGATCAAACACACGTTACAATAAACAAAGACACGTTGTATTGCAACTGGAAACACGTGATTCACTGATCACCGATTACACAACTCGTAAACTCGTTACCTCTAATTCTCTGAAACACAGCCGTAACCTAGCAGTTTATATAACACGACAACTTCGCCTAGCATGTTTAGGCGAAGTTGTTCCTAACTTCGGTTGTTCCACAAGTTCGCCTATATCAGCGAACTTGTGAGAACTTCGCTTACATCCAAATACAAATTCAACTAACTCGATTACAGACACTAGACACTGAACTACTGACATCATGTACCAACACGAATGATGCACGAGTGGTTGTGAAGTTTCTTAAGAAGTTGTTTACTCGTTTCGGTACTCCGAGAGCTATTATTAGGGATCGGGGAACCCGTTTTTGTAATACCGTCATGGAGAAAGCGTTAGCTCGTTATGCAGGGTTACTCATCATACCTATACTGCCTATCACCCTCAGACGAATAGTCAAGTCGAGAATGCAAATCGAGGGGTGAAGAGGATTTTGGAGAAAACAGTTGGGGCTAGTCGGAAATATTGGTCGGAGAAGTTAGATGATGCATTGTGGGCATTCCAAATCGCATACAAGACTCCGTTGGGTACTACACTGTTTATGCTTGTTTACGGTAAGTCTTGTCATCTACCGGTTGAATTAGAGCATCGTGCTTATTGGGCGTTAAAGACGGTTAATGTCGATCTCACCGAGGCTGCCAGGAAGAGGTACTTTCAAATTCATGAGTTGGAGGAGCTTCGGGATGCGGCATATTCTCGATCATTGAATATTAAAGAGAAGACGAAAGCTCTACATGATCGATGGTTGAAAGGCGGCAAGGAGTTCAAGAAAGGTGATTAGGTATTATTATTTAACTCTCGTTTGAAGTTGGTTGAAGGAAATTTGAGATCAAAGTGGACGGGACCATACTTGATGAAAGAAGTTTTCCCCTATGGAGTGGTGGAGTTGGAGAATCCAGATAATGGAACATCTTGGAAGGTGAACGGTCATCATTTGAAGCACTATCTTGAAGGCAAGAGGAATCAATCGAGATGGAGGAAACTCCTCTCGATGCATCGCACTGAATTGTCACACGTGGATCTTGAGTGAAAAATCGAGTGTAGAGTTTGTACATTCTTTTCTATTTTTATTTCTATTTTATTTTTTATTTTATCTTGAGTCACTAATGTAGTTTTTTGTAGTTGTTCTTTATTTTTAAGTTTTTGTAAGTTTTGAGGAAAGATATAACGGAGATCCCCTTGGAGTAGAATGAAAAATTCAAGTGTGGGAATGGAGCAGCAGGAGCCATATACTTTTATGATTATTTATTTGCTGTTTTTATTCATGTTTATTATTATTGGATGGGATGGGTGGTCTAGTTACATACTTTGAATGATTAAAATCTATTAAATTGATAAGATGAATGTTTAGATATTGGTGTATTGTTGTTGTTTCTGTTCATGTACGAGGGAAATGAGCTACTAGTTGTTGAGCACGTTCGGAGATGGAGGGCATTTATGGAAGAAGATTTTAGCTTTATACTTCACTCGTATACTACCGGCTAAGTCTCTTCCTTTTTACTTTGTTTTTATGTTTTTAATTTTAATTTTTTAGCTTTGTTTTGTTTTTATTTATTTTTTGTATTTTTAGGTTTTGTTTTGTTTTTAAATTATTGAGTCATGTTTCCGTCCCTGCATTGAGGACAATGCAAATTTTAAGTGTGGGGATAGGAACACATGTCTTTAATTTGTTTTGTTAACTATTTATTAAAAAAATTGAAAAAAAAAGTTTTGAAAAATGTCAATTGAATTTGTTTCTTTTTGCATTTTAATGGGACATGAAGATACTTATCGGGAATCGATTTTTCAAACTACTAATAATAAGATATAATTAAAAGAGTACGCACTTAACTTGGGATGTGTCGGTAGGTTCAGCCTTGAGAATGAAAGTGCAGTTTGATAGTTGCTGTAAACGATATAATATGATTTTTAGTGGGATACATGTTATGTCTATATAAAATACGAGATGAAAGGTCGGGCTATAATCAAGCCTCATTTTTTAGTTTGATTATAGAAAATTATAAATTTTATAGAAATCTGAATACATTATCATACGATGCTTGGGTAGGTTTACGTTAGAGTATTCTGTGTAGCTGGTGATATAAACTTAAAACTTGCACTTCTAGTTTTAGTGGTTAACACTTCATAGGCGTATGGTTTTATAGCCTTAAATCCTGTATTGATGAGATGCTCCGGGGTTCAGAAACCATGGGTCTGTGTGCAGTTATTCATATGGGTATTCATATTTCCTAAGTTGATTTATGGATATTTCAAAAAGCCTAAAAAGAGCAAACCCGTAGTTTATCTGCCAAATTATAAGTCATTAAACATGATTACAAAGCGCTTTAAAAGTACAAATTCACTGCTGACTTGATCATACACGCTGTTAGTCATATGGGGTCCCCATGCTCGCGTCTCATTACCATTAAGAAACAGACCACACGAGACACGTCATATGTAATCCCTATAGATGAATTCGTGCATACTCACCTATGGAGATTGGACTTTGGGGTGTTGCTTGAAAACAGAGGTATGTCATGTAGTGGGGAACACTGGCTAGTTAGTTGAATAATTGAACCTTAATCGTATCTAATGGCTGCTTGGTAGACTCTGATGCTTAAACTTAGGTGGATAAACTATATCCTTGATTGTCTTAGCTATTCATGAAAAATATGAGGTTTAAGTCAAGTTGTGGTGGTTTGATCCGGTAAAATCTAAAATAAAACGGGTCTTGACTATGGGTTCCACTAGATTAAAAATAATAATAAATAATAGTTGGATCTTACTTGTCCCAGTAAAGACAAATGCATGGGTTTAAGTGTACAACAATATCGGTGATCGCAGTTTTTGCGTTGTTCTAAATTTTAAGATAACCCATATGTTTTTAAGACCGTATTTCTCCGATTCTGATCCCATTGCAAAAAACTTTTTCAGGGACGAAAAATGTTTAAGTGTTGGGATATTTGATGAGGTCTAAAATATACATATTATTATATAAACATTCCCTACACTTTTATATACTTTTGGGCCATGTTTTTATTGAATGTTATTCTTAATTGGTTCATATTTAAGTTTTAAGGTTTCATGAGACTATAAGCTAAAATAAAGTACTTTAATTATATTGAGACCAACGAATGAATAAGTGGTGTATAATTATTGTATTTAGCTTTTTTAGTTTATTAGTTTTATTTAGTTTATTAGTAAGAAAGTGGGTACTTTAAGCATGCTTTTGAATTTCAGGTTATGGTGCATTAAACAAAACTATTAATGGAAATTACTTTGAGAACCAAATAAATAAGAAAGGAAACATGGAGGGGCTGTTGTGAAAATGTGAAATTACTTCACTTTCTTAAGAAATATGTTTATGGAGGGTCTATTAGCAAAGGCCACGTGATGTCAGATTGTTAGGCCCATATTTAAATTATTAACCGACTCAAACAATGTATAAATTTATGATTATGGGGGATTTTGGAGGGTATTGAGAGCCGGAAGTCAATGCTAGCAGCAACAGTATATTACTATTACTAGAAGTTGGCGCACCTTTTTGGTTACCACGTCAATTCATTCTTTTAGTGAAGTTGTATAACAAACCATAAAACAATCAAAAAAGAAATAAAATAACTAGAAGAAGAGGTGAAGAAATTAGAAGAAAAAAAAGAAGAAATAAAACAAAGGAAGAATGGAGAATGTAAAGAAAGAAAAATTCCATCCCACAATGGTGGAGGAAAGAAAATGGAAGGCTTCTACCATGGTATAAATTGGATTACTAATTCTTATCCCACATCTCTAGATTACAAAATTTGTAAGATCTTTATAAGGAAGAGAGCTCACAAGATAATATTCTTGTGTACCAAATCACACCAGTAGTCCTAGCGGAGGGTGCGACGCACGCGCTCGGGCTCGGGCGATGGGCGCAATGTGGCGCTTTGATGGCGCACTTTGCACACTCGCATCGTCGCGAGCCGCTTAAGGGCCGCCTTAGTATTTTTGCTCCTCCGTGCGACGCGAAGGAGTACGCTAAAAATTCTTCGCGCGACGCGAAGTTGTAATAGTTATCCAGAAAGTTCTTTGTCCTTCGCGCGACGCAAAGATGTTCTTCGCACTACGCAACGTGGAAGTCACGCAACGGTGACACGTTACCTGACACGTGTCGTGCTACGTGGCATAGCTAGGGCTGACTCGACAACCCTACATCAACTTCGCACGATGCGAAGGTTTATTTGTGCGACGCGAAGATGCTCAATTTCAAATTCAAATAGGGAGGAATTCTGGACTTCACTCTTCGTCCTAAATCAAATTTTCTCTCTCAGAATTTCTTATATAAGGCTAATATTATACCCAAGTAGTTGTAACGGTACCTCTCTGATCGAAAGAAACTTATACATGAATCCAAAAGCTCTACCTTAACTAGGTAAGACATTGTGCCATCGTGTAAAGTGCCATGTCTCGTGATTATCGTTATGATTATGGGTTTATACTAATATAGATATACTACATTATGTTTAATCTAGATGCTTGACACCAGAAGAATTGTTAAAGATAAACTTGCAAGGTGAGACATTCGAGTTTTTGCACAACTCACATTTGCGTGAGACAATTGATTTTCAATACTGTCATGATGCTTTTCTAAACCCATTAAACTCATGATAGATAGTCTAAATATTTTCGAATGTATTTCCAAAGGATTTAAACTACATTACAATGATTAAGTCTCTGTAGACTTACGGGATGGTTACTACTGGTATTGTGGGGTTTTGTATACAAGGCTTGCCTACTGGGCTATTACACGCTACTTATTGGACAAGTATTAGCCAATAAGTAATATGACCACAGTTACAGATGCGGTCGAGTGACAAGTACCTTTCAGTAATTTGTAAGTAGTCAGAAGTAAAAACATCTTAATGCTGTAACTGTAAATGGTGTCATTTATAAATGAATGTACTCACCAGTATTTCCTGCTGATTAAATATTTTAAACATGTTTCATGTGAATTTTTAGAGACAAAGGAATGATGCCTGCGGGCTTCCAACTTAAATAAGTGGCTTGTCACCAGAATAAAGAAACGTGAATTCTTCCAACATGTAGTTAATAACATGGGGGCAGGAACCTTAACCAACCCAGCTATACCCCCAAAACCAGGAAAACCCACTTCCCCATGATGACCTCATAAACCAATCTCAGTTTGAAAATTGGTGGATGACCGATTGGCAATTTCACACGATAACAACGAATCTGTACTTACCGTTCCAGCCCGAAACTGCCAACTACCGCACGATGACACTGGAGATGATCACACAACTCCGTCATTATGGGGAAGAGCTTGTGGAAACCGCCAACCGACTGAGAGACATCGGGGAAAGCATGACATGGAGATATTATGATAGAGAACCATATATATAATATAACTAATATATATATATATATATATATATATATATATTTATTATCGTAATTTCCTTCTTGTAAAAAAAATAATGGTGTGTATGTATAAAATATAGTGATGCATATATAGATTAGGCGTAGAATATAGTGATGCATATGTATAAATATATATATAAAAGATTATATGTCGCAAAGCTCGACGATTTTGACATATTCTGTGCTTATGTGTTAATATTGTTTGTGTTTATTAATATCTTTCTTATTTTATTATCTAATTACGATATTAATATTCCTTCATTGTTTGGAATTCAGATGTCAAATGAAGTTTCTGTTAACAACCGTGAAAATAATCATGAAAATTCCAATCAAGAAAATGCTCTGAATATGAATGCTATTGACAATATGATAGCTAAGAGAATTGCTGAAGCAATCCCTCAAATTGCTGAAGCCATTAGACAACCAGTAACTGTCATTAGAGATAGGACCGAGAGCAACAAACGAAAATCTAACACTGAAGCTAGTAGCAGAGTGAATGGAGGAAATAAAAATAAACTACCTAAAAAGTTAAAAAACTAATGGTTGTAGTTACAAGGATTTCTTGGCCTGTAAGCCAACCGAATTTTCTGGAAATGAATGAGCCATTTCAGCATTACATTGGTTAGAAAAGACAGAAGCTGTTATAAGAATCAGTAAATGTGCTGAAGAAGATAAAATATTGTATGCTTCTAATCTCTTTATTAATGAAGCATTAGAATGGTGGAATACAGTCCTCCAGGCAAAAGGAAGCAATATAGTTTACATCATGACCTGGGGAGAATTCAAAGAATTGTTAGAAAGGAAATTTTGTCCACCACATGAAAGAGAAAAGATTGCTTCTATGTTCTTGAACCACAAGAAGGATCTGGAGACTTACAGGATGTTTCAAATGTTTTAAACTACATTATAGTGATTAAGTCTCTGTAGACTTACAGGATGGTTACTACTGGTATTGTGGGGTTTTGTATACAAGGCTTGCCTACTGGGCTATTACACATTACTTATTTGACAAGTGTTAGCCAATAAGTAATATGACCACAATCACAGATACGGTCGAGTGACAAGTACCTTTCGGTAATTTGTAAGCAGACAGATGTAAAAACATCTTAATGCTGCAACTGTAAAATGTGTCATTTATAAATGAATGTACTCATCAGTATTTCCTGCTAATCAAATATTTTTAAACATGTTTCAGGTGACTTGTTAGAGACAAAGGAATGATGCCTGCGGGGTTCCAGCTTAAATAAGTGGCTTGTCACCAGAATAAACAAACGTGTTTTGTAAATTAGGGTTACCCTATAAAACCTATGTTTGTATAAAAGCGGGTTTAATCCTAGTTTATGAAATAAGAATTATGGTGTTTTTATAACTCTGAAAATTTTTACTAACTACGGTTCTGATGAAATATTCCGCTGCAAATTATTTTAATAAACACCGATACCACCACTCAACGTTCACGGCTTCCTTCCTGAGGTATAGGGGTCGGGGGCTGTGACAAGTTGGATTCGGACGGAAGGTTTAATAGTAGCCGCAAGAGAGGAGCGAGCAACGGTGTTCGAGTATAGAAAGCATTCAAGGTGTAATACCTACTCATCCAAACATTATTATTTGGTTTGAATTTATTATTTTCGTCATGAATTTATTATTTGAAACTATTTATTTTCTTTTGTTTTTGAGTATGGTTGTTGGCTAAACCCTTAGACCGTCTAGGCTTATGATGAACCTTTGATTGACGTTTTATTTTATTTGGGATTTGCTTTTCATTATGGGTTTATGAATTAGTACATAGTTTAATATTATTTATTTGACGCATATGTGCGCTTGGTTTTATTTGGTGAGTTTTATTGTCTCACAGAGTCTTTGGTGATTGCCTGTCATATAATAGGATTCTGTTAGGTCATTTACTGTGTGTTATTGACTAGTTTGTGATTGATTTATAATAAGATCATAGAAACAATATTATTAATCAAATAAAAAAAAGTGTGCTGCTAACCTAAAAAACTGTAAGGTGATAGGTTATTTGATAGGTCTTGGTTGATTAAGATTTCTAGATTTAGTTCTTCGTAAGGAGTCAGACTAGGTTTGATTTTTCAACTTTGTCTATTAATGCCGAATGAATTTATTAAACTGCCTTTGATTTCCGCACTCTAAGGTAGGATTTCTTATAAAGGTACTAGTTCATAATTAATTAGATAATCGTAAGGAAGTTTAATATTAAAACTGGTGTTCTTAAAAATTTACTATAAATCCATAGGTGTCTTCTAGAGAAAGGTCAGGGGTCCTGTTCGAGTTTTCTTTTAAATGATTTGTTGGGTCGGATTTCTTGATAAGGAAGATTGGAATCTTCTCAACCTCCTCAGAAACGGCTAAGTATGGAATACGAGCAAGCCCAGACGATCGAGCATGGTTTTTACTACTTCGAGCAAGGTTCTGAATCTTAAAGGGTTGATTCTTCTAAGTGTTGAAGGCTTCGAGCAAGCCACACTTCAACGAGCAAGGGTATTCTTCTATCGAGCATGGATTGCCAATCGAGCAAACAGCTTGATCATACAAGTTCCAGCCAAGTGTTACGAGCACAGGATGATCGAGCACATGGGGACGAGCATGGATGCAATAAAAGGATGTCACGTGAATCAAAGCAAAGACTTCGAGCACAGTTCAGTTACCGAGCAAGCTTTACATCCGAGTATGATAAAGATTGCTGAATAAGAAAAGCTGAAGACATCAAGAAGAATGAGCTTGCTCGATGGACTTATTCGAGCAAAGTTTGAACAAGTCAAGAGGAATGAAGCTTACTCGAAGAGAATATGTATTCTCCGAAAGAGAATATATTCTAAGTAAAGTATGCTCAAGGACATTCTCCGAGCACACCTTGTATAGGAAGCTTGCTCGAGCAAGGTATATACCTTGCTCGAGGTCTGAAACACTTGTATTAGATTTATCTTTCATTATGTAATGTCTAGGACGTATACATGGAATATTAGGGTCTATATATAGACATCCTAGGGTACGACTAGAAGAGGTTTTTTTAGGTTTTTTGGGCACGCATACTGACAATCTTTGCAGACGAATATCAAAAGCCGCCGTCACACAAAACCCTAGACATTCCATTCACTTTATCATTGACGTATCATTTAATATAGTGAATCTTTGTCGTTGAAATAGTCCTTACCGATTATCATTTATTGTTTTGTGTTTGATAATTCTCCACAAGCTTTCATTCTCAATCATTGAATATCTTGATTCCGCCGGGATACTCAATCAGTCTTTGAGTAATTAAGTCGGTGTGTTCTTGTCAAACCTTTGCTAAGGTTGCACCCGATAGACGGTCCTGACAAGTGGTATCAGAGCTTGAGTAAGCTCACTGAAGACCACGGGACTGAAGGTTTGTGAGGAAAAGTGAAGATTAACTGTGCATTGCTATTGATAACATCAGATCTGATAAAATGGAAGATCAAGAAGTTTCAACCAACAAGATTCCAAGATTACTTGGACAAGAGAACTTCATAAAGTGGAAGGTGTTGTTTGAGACTGTTATGAACTACAACGATCCAGAACTTTGGATGGCTATTACTGAAGGGAATTACACTCCTTCAGCCACTCCAAATAACAATGCTGCGGTAGATCTAAGAATGAAAAAGAGGGATGACAAAGCACTGTCCATGCTGAAGTTGGGACTTTCATTGGAGATTCTAACCACTGTAAATCATCATAAGAATGCTAAGGATATGTATGACGCAGTGATTGAAATGTTTGAAGGTAATACTGAGTTAAGAGACATAAAGAAAGATCGACTGAAGCAGCAGTTGGACAGGTTCAAGTTTAAGGAAGGAGAAAGTCTAAAGTCAGTGTTACAAAGGTTCATGACCATTGTAAATGAAATAAGGAACACTGATTTGCAGATTTCCGACATTGAGCTTAACAAGAAGCTTTTATCATCTCTATCTGGGAATGGTATACTGCAAGCAAGTTCATAAAGGAAAAGGCAAGTTTTCCTACCTTCAAACTAGATGATGTGATTGCCTTCCTCAAGGCTGTTGAACATGAAATGATAGAGAATCACATGATTCGAGAGGATAAGCCAAGCTTCCAAATGAACAATGCACTTGTGGCACCCATGGGCAACCTCTCTGTCAAGAATCAACAGCCTATTGTTGAGGAATCATCAGATGCACACTCCTCATGTAACAATCAGTCAAGATTCAATGTGCAACTGATTGAAGATGACCACCCATCTACTGGAAATGGGCAATCAAATTTTGCAAATCACAACCAGACTCAAGGAACAGACTATCAGGCCTTGTTCTCAATGTTCACTGAGTCTTATCATGCCTTTCTGGCCAAGAATCTGATAAACACAAGCATCGTGCAAGAAGATTTAGAACAAATTGATGCTGATGATTTAGAAGATATGGACATCAAATGGCAAGCGGCCATGTTGGCAATAAGAAGTAAAAGGTGGTATAACATAACTGGCAGAAGTAGTTTCAATGGACCAAATGAAAGAATTGGATTTGACAAATCCAAAGCCATCTGTTATAACTGTCAACAACCTGGACATTTTGCAAGAGAGTGCAACATGCCAAGACAGTCTGGAAATCAACTCAATCAAAGTCAGTTCTATCAGAATCAGAATCAGAACTTTCAGCAGCAAAGGACTCAAATGTCCAATCAAAATCCCTGTCAAAATCAGAATAGAACCCAGCAACAAACATTTCAACCTCAGAGAACTAATCAAATGCAGGTTCATACAAATCAAAGCAGACCATCTCAAAATGGTGTGAACCAGCAAAGAGATCAAGGGAATGTGGCCGTTTCAAGGGTGGCTCAGGATGGACAGTTTGACTGGAGTAATCATGCTGCTGAGATGGAAAGAGCAAATGTTGCATTCATGGCCAAAATTAATGAGAAGGCTGAATCTTCAAACACTCAGGTACATTCTAATATTTCTATTTCTGATCTTCTTGCTAAATTGAAGAATTAAATCAGGAGGTTGGAAAATGGAAAACTGAATGTGGTAAGAAGGATGTCTTTCTAAATGTGTATGCTGAAAGTGAGGCTACATATGAAAGTCAAATCAAAGGTTTGGAGGATGATTGCATGGTAGCATATCAAGCTCAATCCAGAATGAGAATTGAGATAGAAAGACCGAAAAAGATGTTTGCTGAAGAGAAACTCAAGAATGCGGATTTGTTAATTGAAATTGAGTTTTTAAAAAACCTAGTCTCTACTGGAAACATTGTTGGGCATGTTGAAAAGATGACTGAAGAAGAGAAGTACAAGAAGGTTCCACCCCCGTTCTGTGATAGTTACCCATTGAAAGTTGATAAAGAGAGCAGAAATGAGTATCTCAAATAGTTCAAAAATGTGTTTGATGATAAGCCAGAATTTATCAAGAAATATGATGATGTGATGGTAGATCAGAATGGAGAATTTGTAATGAAAAAGACTGACAAGTAAGAAACTGTGATGGATGAACAACTTCAAGGAGAGAAAAAGAAGTGGAGTGAATACTCCAGTGAAGAAAGCAATTGTAGCTGTGGAAGCTCTCAGTCATCAAAGAGGAAGAAGAAGAAAGGAGCAAAGAAGAAGAAAGGTGACAAAATTCCTCTTCTGCCACCTATGACATCAAAGGTGAGAGAGCATCATGAGAAAATGAAAAGAGAGCATGTGTCATTTGATATATGTGCTAGATCACCACCAGCCATCAAGAAGAGAACAGAAACACAAAGCAAATTCTCTTATGATCAAATTCGTCCACCTATCTACCCAGTTTTCTCTAATCATGAATTATTTGATGTGGGTGATGTGGACTATGCTCCAAAAAGAAGATGTTCAAAAGAACAAGAGGAAAGTTCTTCACAATTGCCATCTAAGCTGAAGAAGATTGTTTTTGTTAAAGAAAAATGTTCCCAACCAATTGATCTCAGCAAGCCAATCAAGATGGACTTTTCCAACACTTTGTACTCAAAAACATCTTTAGGGATTAATTTCCCTAAACCAAGTGATAAGATCAAGGACAAGAAACTTCTTGAGGATTTGGGAAACTTTGCTAAAGTGTTCTGCACAAAATGTGATGCATATGGGCATCACACTGACTCTTGCTGGATTCTTGAGGATAGTTTTGAAATTCCAGATGTGGTTAGTGGCTATGATATGAAAAGCTACAAAGAAATGTATGAGAGATACTTGAAGGAAATAAAAAATCCATCTGAAGAGAAGAACTATCAGTCTGTGTTGGACCAAAGACTCAAAGCAAATTTGAAGCTTAAAGAAGATGATAGAATCCTGAAAACAACAGACAAGAACAGAATATCTCCAAATGAAGAAAAGGCTAAGAAGAGATCAGGCGTTCTTAATGGTGATGAGAAGTTTCTGTTAAAACAAAGATTTGAACCAAGAGGATATCATTAGAAAGTAAAGAAGGAAGTAGAAGGTGGGAAGGATAAGGTGATGGAGGAAGTTGATGGAGGCTTTACAGTGTCTGCAGTGCACATTGGATCAGAATTAGACACTGATGATGAGTGTGAAGTTGTGTATGAAGATCCACCACCAGTTCCAATTCCAACTTCTGATACATCCTCCACTTTCTCTGAATTACAAACTGATGGAGTTTGTAACTCAGAATCAAACTGATTTCTTCTGTGTGTGTGCAGGATCAGTCCATGAGCAAAAATGATTTATGGTATATGGACAGTGGATGTTCAAGGCACATGACATGTGACAAGTCTGCATTAATAGATTATGTGAAGAAGTATGAGGGACCAGTTGCATTTGGGAGTGATGAAAATGGAGGAAAATTTGTTGGCAAGGGAACACTCACAAATGGCAAAGTATTCTTTGAGAATGTTCTACATGTTGAAGGACTACAGTACAATCTGCTGAGCATTTCTCAAGTTTGTGACAAAGGATATAAGGTTGCCTTTAATGATGAACATTGCCTGATTTTGAAGCCAGAGTTTGTGATACCAACAGAAATGATTATGATGATGGCTCCAAGAAATGGCAATCTCTATGAACTGAGAATGAATACTGCAACTTCAAGAGGTGGTTCATGCTTTGTATCAAAGGCAACTGAGAATGAATCTGTTTTATGGCATAGGAAGATGTGTCATGTAAATTTGAAGAACATGAACAAGCTAGTGAAAGGTGAACATGTTGTTGGTCTTCCCATAAGAGAGTTCAAGCTGGAAGACAAATGCACATCTTGCCTTAAAGGAAAACAACACAAATCCTCACACAAGAGCAAACTGCTGAACACAATTGATGAGGTTTTGGAACTACTTCACGTGGACTTGTTTGGTCCAGTGAGTGTTCCAAGTGTTGGAAAGAAGAGATACTGCCTAGTAATAACTGATGATTTTTCAAGGTTTACATGGGTATTTTTCATGGGAAGCAAGGATGAGACTCCAGAGTTACTCAAGGCTTATGTTTTGAAGATGGAAAATCAACTTGAGAAGAGAGTGAAAGTGATTAGAAGTGATAATGGGTTAGAATTCAAGAATGAGACTATGAGTGAATTCTGCACTTCTAAGGGTATTTTCCAGCAGTATAGTGCTCCTAGAACCCCTGAACAAAATGGTGTTGCAGAAAGGAGAAATAGAACTTTAATTGAAGCTGCAAGGACCATGATTGCTGATGCCAACCTGCCTGTTACTTTCTGGGCAGAAGCAATAAACACTGCATGTTATGTGCAGAACAGGGTTCTACTCAACAAGGCTCAAAACAAGACACCATATGAAATTCTCTACAAGAGAAAACCTTATGTGAAGTTCTTGAAGCCTTTTGGATGCAAATGCTCACTCTTGAACACAAAGGATTACTTGAATAAATTCCAGTCCAAAACACTGGAATGTTTCTTTGTGGGCTACTCATCTCACTCAAAAGCTTATAGAGTCTATGTGAAAGAGCACATGGTGGTGATTGAATCGTCTGACATTATCTTCAATGAAAACCAGTTCAACAATACTGATGGTCCTAAATGGTTATTTGATCTTGAGAAAATGATAAAATCATTTAAAATCTACAGTGAAGACATGGATGATAGTATGTACAGACTCAGCTTTGAAGAACAAGGAAAAGCAAAGCAAGTTGATCTGGACAAACTTTGGACCTCAGTTGCGTCTGAAGCAAATGGATTTACCTTTGGGGGTACTATCCAAGGAGAAGATGATCTAGAGAGAGTTGGACAAGAGGCTGAAGTTGAAATCTCAAATGAAGGTCCAAGTGTTATTGAAAATGAACCCATCCAAAGTCAACAACCTTCTCAAACTGAAGAAATGTGTCAGTTACAATCCTTGTTTGACTCATTGAAGCTAGGAGGAAATGAGGCATCTACATCAGAACTCAATCTTTTTCAAACTTCTACTGAGACTCAAGTCACATCTGAAGATGAATCTTTTGAGTTAAATTTGTCAAATCTAGAAGCAGAAGTGTGTGTACCTCCAGTTCTACAAAGTACCTCAAATGAAAGAAATCATCCTACAGAGAACATTATTGGAGATCTACATGAAAGAGTTACCAGAAGTGCATCTGAAAAAGCAAATATCTGCCTGTATGCCTGTTTTCTATCCCAAGTTGAACCAAAGAACATCAATCAAGCTTTGAAGGACAATAGCTGGGTGGAAGCTATGCAGGAGGAATTAGCTCAGTTCAGAGACTTACATGTGTGGGACTTGGTGGACAAGCCCAGAGGAAGGTATGCAATTGGTACAAAATGGGTCTTCAGAAACAAGAAGGATGAAAGGGGGATAGTGATAAAGAACAAAGCTAGATTGGTAGCTCTAGAATGTTTACAAGAAGAATGAGTAGATTTTGAAGAGGTATTTGCTCCTGTTGCAAGACTAGAGGCTATTAGGATTTTTCTGGCATATGCAGCATCAATGAACATTAAAGTCTATCAGCTTGATGTAAAATCTGCATTTCTGAATGGAAAGATAGATGAAGAAGTGTATGTCACTCAACCTCCTGGATTTGAAGATCCAATTCATCCAAACAAAGTCTACAAGCTCAGCAAGGCATTGTATGGATTACATCAGGCACCAAGAGCCTGGTATGATGAGCTGTCTAACCATCTGTTAGAACATGGTTTCTGTAGAGGAGCCATAGACAAGACTTTGTTTTACAAAAGGAGAGGAAAGGATCTGCTGCTGCTGCTGCAAATATATGTGGATGATATCATTTTTGGGTCAACAAATGAACAAATGTGCAAAGAATTTGAGCAAGTGATGAAGTCCAAATACCAAATGAGTTCAATGGGAAAAATGAATTTCTTCCTTGGATTGCAAGTGCAACAGAAGCCAGATGGAATTTTCATTAATCAATCAAAATATGTTCAAGAGATTCTCACCAAGTTCAAGTGTCAAGACTTCAAGACAGTGTCAACACCAATGGACACACATGAGAAAATGGTACCTGATGAAAAGAGGGAGCCAGTTGATCAGCATGAATATAGGGCCAAGATAGGATCATTGATGTATCTTACAGCATCTAGGCCAGATATTATGTTTGCTGTGTGTGTTTGTGCAAGGTTTCAAGCTAATCCAAAGGTGTCACATATGCTAGCAGTGAAAAGAATATTCAGATACTTGAGAGGAAAACCAGACCTGGGAATTTGGTATCCAAAGAACTCTTCCTTTGATTTGATGGCTTACACTGACAGTTATTATGATGGATGCAACATGAGTCAAAAATCAACCTCAGGAGGATGTCAGTTTCTTGGAAACAGATTGGTGTCATGGCAATGCAAGAAGCAAACCACAGTGTCAATCTCTACTGCTGAAGCGGAGTACATTGCTGCATCTGCCTACTGTGCACAGGTTCTGTGGATTCAAAACCAACTGCTAGATTATGGTCTGAATTTCTTACTCACACCTATTTTAATTGATAATACGGCTGCTATGTTCATTGTTAAGAATCCAGTTCAACATTCTGAAACAAAGCACATTGAAATTAGACATCATTTCATTAGGGATTGTCAGGAAAAAGGGCTTATAGAAATGAAAAGGGTAGATACATCTGATAATTTGGCTGATTTGTTCACCAAACCTTTAGATAAGACCAGATTTCATTTTCTGTTAAACTGTCTAGGAATGATTAATGCTGATGAAGTATGATTTAGGATGTGTGCTTCAGTGAGGTGCTTACTGATGATCCATGTTTCTCACTGTGAATGTTTGCATGATTGATAGTTGTGCTAATCTGAATTTTCTGTTTGCCTTCATCATGTGTGTGACTGTTCTAGGTGTCATAATCATGTTTGTGAATGTGTGTATGTCGAATTTCTGTTAAATCTGATATTTACAGCTGTTAGTACTTTGATCTGTGCTTGCATGATAAATTTTTATGATTCTAAGTACTTCGAGCATGAATCTGTGCTCGATGTTGTGCTTATTGCTCTTCGAGCACAAGCATAGGCTTCTCAAAGACAATTCTAACTCATTCGAGCACAGATGTCAGTTGTTTAGTTGCTCGAGCACAGACTTGCTTTGGAAAACTTTTCTAAGTATTCCGAGCATGGTTCTGTACTTATGGTGTGTCTGTTGTTTTTCGAGCACAAACAAACCATATTTCGAGCACAAATGATATGTTTCGATGTTCGAGCATGGACATGTACTATGGAAAACTTTTATTCATAGCACAAGTTTCTTGCTCGAGCACAATGTACAACTCTGTCGAGCACAAACTCTGTAATGATACATCTTAAGGTTGCTACAGACTTCCGAGTATGCTCGATGGATTTCTAAGCATGTTCCACGGTATTGTGTGCTTTGCTGATTGAAATGTGTGATGTATTATGTGTGTGACACTTGTGAAGTGTCTGCTTGTCAAATGTGACTACAAGAATATACTATTTTCAGAATCTAACCTTAAAAATGACCTATCAAATAAATGATTTTGAAAATGTAACATGTTTTATGATAAGCAACACTGTTTTGGTGATCAAACATTGAGAGATGATAATATTATCCAAGTTCATATTCAGAATGAATATTGTTATTCAGGTGGAGATTGAATCCAACTAATATGAGAAATGATAGTATATTTTCTAATCACCTAACTCATGGATTATAGGCTTAAAAGATTTCTGTTCAGTAAACTGACAATTTGTGTAGCTTCTTCTCATGAGTGCAGTGAACTATGTGATACAAGTACAATAATCATGCTAAGTTTGATGTGGTGATTCATTTGAAAACTAAGGTATGTTTCCTTGCACATCTCTCCGAATGATAGGCAGAAAGGCAATTATCCACACGAGCCTGTTGATGTTTTGGTCTACCAAAAACAGTTTGTCAAATTATGAGCAGCTACTAAATAGCTATATATATATATATTTGAAAGTTTATAATCAAACGATAATGAAGCAAAAAAAAATGAAAAAGAAAATGAAATATGCTTCAAAATTATTAATAATAAATAAATTATCATGACCTAAAGGGGCACTAAACGAACTACAAGAGTGGGGCATCCAAATAAGTCCTAAACACTCTGAATGAAAGGCATGTAAGTCCGGATGGCTTGAAAGTCCAACGTTCAACCTTATGGTCTGATAACTAAGTATCTTATTTTCAATAAACTGCTCGAAAAATTGAAATTTTTTGACCAACGCATCAGGGGGTCGAAGTCAATTCGGGGTGATTTGGAGAAAGCTAAATAAGCTTTGAGAAGAGATAAGGAGCAACTAAAGTCTAAAATGTGACCATTCTTGCTCAAGCAACTAATTGAACCTTAAGAATATCACAAAAGTCATAAAAATCATGCTAAGAGCATACACCTAATGTCAGCCTGACTTAAGTTATAATACGGTTGAAAATGAAGTGGTGTGAAAGTTATTGGACAATCTGATCCCATGTTGAGATCTTTCCAATGAATTGACATAACTTTTTGAACTGGATTTTGATCTCTTGTTCACCTTAAACCCAAACTTGAGCAAACGGAATTGTAATCTTAATTATTGCGAAGTTTGAGTGTGATTTTGTCTTCACTTCTAGGCAAATGATTTTGACTTAATCATTGTTATCTGTGTTTGTTCTAAGTATTTTCGAGTATGATCTAGGAATTAGACTGTACTTCGAGCTTGTTTTTGATGTATTTTGTTATTTTTGATCTTCGAGCACGAAGATATACTTTGTTGTTTTACTAAGTATCTTCGAGCATGAGTGCATAAGTATGATTTCAAGTCTACGAGCACGACAACTGAATGATAGGAAACATCTAAGTGTTTCGAGCAAAGTATGTGCTAGGTGATTATTTAGTGTTTCGAGCACATTAGGGTACCAGATTACTGTGCTCGAGTATGGGAAATGTAATGACTTAGTTTTATTTAAGGTATTCGAGCACAATGTTCTTCGAGCACACAGAAATGCATCTCGAGCATAGGGAACTGATTTTTAAGTATACTCAAGCAAGCATTGTGTACAGGGGGACCCAACCTTTATTTTGGCTGTATACTCGAGCAAGTGTAGTAAATGTGAATTTGAAATTAAATACTACTGTCGTGTGCTAGACGACAAAACAACGTACTATACCACCAACTCATTAGGTATAAAAAGGGGACTAAGAAAGTTTTTCACACTTCTCTAATTAAACCTAAATGAAAACCCTCTTGCTCGTCCTGTAGTCCTCTTGCTCGCTGATCTTTTACACTCAATTTCACTTCGATAATTGACATTAGCTCTGTTTCGATTTCGGTAAGACATTGTTGTTCGATAATCATCGCACCGTTTTTGAAATTAGGGTTTCCAATTGAACAAACTGACTTAACTGTTTACTTGTTTTGCAGGTACGCATATTACTACGAAACAGGTTAATTGAAGACGCCATTCATCATCTATCTTTTCTCATATATATTAGTTCTGCAACTTTGTGTACTGACAACTCTTCTTGTTCTTGCAGAACTGATGGCATTCAAATTCGAAAAACGGCATAATATGTTTGCTCGATTGGAGATAGACGATGACAACAGAGAGTTAGAGCCAATGATAAATTTTTTGAGAAACTCCAATCTACGGGTGGCTTTAACCAATGACCCCACAATATACAGGAATCATATTACGGATTTTTGGGGGTTTGCAAAATATGTGAATGATGTCAATGGGGAAATAATTGAGGCATCAATACTAAATCATGACATTGAGATAACAGAGCCTCAATCAGAGCTGCACTGAATCTTGATGACAATTTTGTGGCTCAACTGTCCTACTCTGTCCCCAGGTTACTAAGAGTATTTCAAGAAACAATGGGCTATCAGGGAGGAGTAAAGGAGGGTCAGTTTCAAAAAGGAAGTTTTCCTTTATTATACAGGTTTTTGATTCATCATGTCATCCAATCCTTATCTCCTCGGAGAGGGACTTGGACTTTGTTGAGCAGAGAGCTAGGGACACTCACAGTCGCAATTCTTTACCAGCAACCCTTCAATGTTTCGAGACTCATCTTTCAAGGGTTGATTTCAAATGCTGAAAGGCCACTCGCTCAAAGATTCTTAATGTACCCACGTTTTCTGCAGATCTTAATAAACAGAGACTTACCAGAAATTCAGAGGACATGGCAGATTTTGAAATTACAAGACACAAATATACGCAAACGGATGAAGGATGCTCAAAGTAAGTTCATTGAAAATGATGACTGGGATGTACTCCCATGGTTACTCCTACTTGCACTGGGTGCGATTGATGTTCCAAGGACCCCCGGTAATAGTGATGAGGAAGATGATGATGGTGATGATAATGAAGAGGATGGTACTGATGATAATGATAATGATGATGGTGGTCCTAAAACGTTGATTGGTTGTGATGAGAGACCGTTGATTCAACAAGCTGAAGATGAGGGGGTTACTAATGATATTCATGAACAGGGAGAGTTAACTGAGCCTATGGATGAAGATGTGCTTGTTGAACCTATTCCTACTTCACCAACGCAAGACTCCACTTTTCATGACACTACCGCTCAATCTGAACCATCCACTGACCCAGTTCCAAAACCAACCGCTGAAACCCTACCATCAACTCCAAACCTCTATGATACTGTATGTGAAAATGCCAAACTGGAGTTTGAAAACATAATGTTAAGAGAGAAAAATGCCATTTTGGCTACAAAGAACTCGGCATTGGAAGCTGCACTGAAGGAGGCTTTATTGAAAATTCAAACCCTTGAGGGTCAGTCTGAGGTTGAGAAGACCTCAGATGCACCAAAACAGGGGGAGAATATTAATGTTGAACAGGAGGTTGGACCATCTGATGCACTAAACATGATCAATCAGCTATATGATGATGAGTCAGAAGTTGAGGGGGAGAATATGGAAGATAAAGAAACTGAGGAAGAAAGTTTAAAAAGAAAAGCAAAAGGCAAAGGGGTTGCAATTACTGAATATGATCTACATCCCTTGCCTAAGCACCCAATCCAATCAGAAGATATCTTGTTTAAAGAAAATGTTGTTGATCCGGATGTAGCTGAAGCTGAGTCTGTAAAGACTGCAATTAATTTAATGAATGAAAAGCTGGAAGCTCTGGAGAGGGAACAAATGGTGGAAGAAGCGGAGGAAATTCCTCAAGAGGTAATTGAAGCATTGATAAACATGAAAGACAAAGATGAAGAAGATGAGAGGAGGTTAAGGGAAGTTGATGCAGCAATCAAGGCTACAATTGATGCCTTCAATGAAAGTCTGAATAATGATCAAGGAAAGGCTGCAGAACCACAACAATTGAGACTGAAGAGCCAACAACCAATGAACCAGAACAATCAGTGACTGAACCTGAAAATCTTGAAAAAGAACAAGAACTTGGGTTGGGACCAGTATTCATGAAGAAGATGAAACCATTGAAGTCTCAGCAAGCACTATGGTTAAGTTGATTATATTGAAGGATCTTACACTGATTCTGAATAATCCAGAGAGACATCATCCAGAGATTGTGATGGCAGCAAGAAAGGCTCAATTAGAATTTATAAATCTGAGCAAAGGAGAATCAAGACCTAAAGAACATGTTGAACCAAGTGAACCCATCATTCAAGAGGCCACTAAAGAAACTGAAGAGACTCATAGAAATGAAGATGTTGTTGAAGAATCCGAGTCTGTGGATGAGGAGATAGTTATTGAAGAACCAGAAACAGAAATGGAGCAGCCCGATACATCCACTCCAACTCAATCAAGTTTAAAAAGAAAAGACATAACTGAGATTGAGACACCAAAATCCAAAAGACAAAAGTCTGTGAAGAAAATGGTGTACAAATTGAGGTTAGACAAACTTGAAGAAGGTAGAAGAGATCAATCCAAACAAACTGATGCACCAATGATTGAGGCTCTTCATGACCTTGAAGAAGTAATTGAATTGGATGTGAAAGTGAAAATGAAGAAAAATTGAAGAGAGCCGAAAAGGAAAATGAAGAAGAGGAAAAATTGAAGAAGACTGAAAGGAAACAGAAAAATGAAGAATATTATGAATCTTTGAAAGCCAAACACAAGGATATCAAATTCCTTTAGCTGTATGGCTATAGCTACAACTTTTTGATAAATCTTTCTCATGGAGAATTGAAAAGAAAAATTCAACAAATTAAAGACTCTCACAAAGATCAAGCAAGTCGAGAAAAATTTGAAAGAGAGCAGGAGTTGAAAATGAGGTTACAAAGGGAAAATGATGAAGCTGAAAAGAAAAATCAAGAATTAAAGAAGTGGTTTGAGGACCCTCGGAGGGTAGAGTTGTTAAAAGGAATTGTGATGGAAAAGGGTGTGTCAGAAGAACAGTTTCAAAACATGCCTCTTGAACAATTAAAGGAGATATATAATAGAGAGCAGAAACTGTATCTTGAAACCCAAAGAAAATTACAGGAGGAAAGGAGGAGAGTTGAAGAGGAGGTACGTGCTGAAATGATGGGTACTCTCCACAAAAAGGGAGTAAGAATGTCAAAGTTGTTGGTACAAACAGATGAAACGATAAAGAGATGGTATGTTGAAGAGGGTTTTGATAAGATTAAGAAAGTTGAAAAGGGGAGCTCAAGTGGAACCTATAGGTCAGGGAGTGTGAGGACTGTGCAGCCAAGAAATTTGAATTTTCCCACACATCTCTACTTTGACAAAAGATCGAAGACCTTAAGGGTTGTCATTGAAGATGAAGCAGAACATCTCATCATCTTCAGAGATGATTTGAGAAACTTTACAACATAACAACTGACCAAGATGACTGAGCTGACTTTATATGACAATCAGGTAAGGAGTCAGCCATCTGGTCAACTAAGGAATGATCTCTCAAAGTTTTTAAAAGATCAAGCAGAAAAGGGATTCCCATTTCTGCAGCAGAAGAAGAGAGAAATCAGGAGCCAAGCAGAAAAAGAGAATAGGAGGAAGAGAATAAGTGAAGTTCACATATCTGAGTTTTCTCTCTCTGAATCAAAGAAAAGGGGAACTCTAGCAAGCAGCTCTTATCAGAAAAGGAAGACCTTAAAAGAGTGCTTGGCTATGAGAGAAGAGATGAAGGAACCCAACTCAATAGTGAAATAATTTGGAAGAATCACATACATAATGTACAATCAAAATGATGATTCGACCACTTTGAGAAATGAGTCAGGTATACCTATTGCAGTCATAAGAGAGGATGGTGATCTGCATTATATGCATCCACAAGATTTACAAGATTTGATTGATGCAAGATTCCCAAGTGATGCCTCTGACTCCTCTGAACTTAACATGCTGAAGCAAAGAGCTGCATATGTGAAGAAACTAAAAGAAAGGGCTGAAGCCAAGAACAGAGGAAGAAGATAACAAAATGGAGCTAATGGATGATTGATTTTTAATTCTGTTTATCTTTATATTTTGTTTGAGTTGTAAAAATTTAGTGTGAAATGCCTATGTGGCAAAAATTCCAATTATGTAATGAAATTACACGTTCTTAAATGATTTATCTAGAAATTTGATACATGTGTAACTCTGTGCAGGTATGTTTTGGTGCATCTGAGCTTGTTCCAATCTAGGGGGAGATTGTTGGGTCGGATTTCTTGATAAGGAAGATTGGAATCTTCTCAACCTCCTCAGAAACGGCTAAGTATGGAATACGAGCAAGCCCAGACGATCGAGCATGGTTTTTACTACTTCGAGCAAGGTTCTGAATCTTAAAGGGTTGATTCTTCTAGGTGTTGAAGGCTTCGAGCAAGCCACACTTCAACGAGCAAGGGTATTCTTCTATCGAGCATGGATTGCCAATCGAGCAAACAGCTTGATCATACAAGTTCCAGCCAAGTGTTACGAGCACAGGATGATCGAGCACATGGGGACGAGCATGGATGCAATAAAAGGATGTCATGTGAATCAAAGCAAAGACTTCGAGCACAGTTCAGTTACCGAGCAAGCTTTACATCCGAGCATGATAAAGATTGCTGAATAAGAAAAGCTGAAGACATCAAGAAGAATGAGCTTGCTCGATTGACTTATTCGAGCAAAGTTTGAACAAGTCAAGAGGAATGAAGCTTACTCGAAGAGAATATGTATTCTCCGAAAGAGAATATATTCTAAGTAAAGTATGCTCGAGGACACTCTCCGAGCACACCTTGTATAGGAAGCTTGCTCGAGCAAGGTATATACCTTGCTCGAGGTCTGAAACACTTGTATTAGATTTATCTTTCATTATGTAATGTCTAGGACGTATACATGGAATATTAGGGTCTATATATAGAAATCCTAGGGTACGACTAGAAGAGGTTTTTTTTATGGTTTTTGGGCACGCATATGGACAATCTTTGCAGACGAATATCAAAAGCCGCCGTCACACAAAACCCTAGACATTCCATTCACTTTATCATTGACGTATCATTTAATATAGTGAATCTTTGTCGTTAAAATAGTCTTTACCGATTATCATTTATTGTTTTGTGTTTGATAATTCTCCACAAGCTTTCATTCTCAATCATTGAATATCCTGATTCCGCCGGGATACTCAATCAGTCTTTGAGTAATTAAGTCGGTGTGTTCTTGTCAAACCTTTGCTAAGGTTGCACCCGATAGACGGTCCTGACATGATTATTTTATGATCCCGGTTCCATAACGAAGCATTTTTTGATTATTTAATAACGGAACTTTGGGGATTCTAGCCTAGGTGGTTTTTCATCGTCATCTGTTTTCAAATCACTTTAATTTTCTTTTGTTTATTTTAATTGTTTTTCTTAATTAGTTTAAAACTAGTCTTCAATAACCCCCCCCCCCCCCCAATAACAATAAATTAATAGTCGCGTCTCTAGTTAAGTCTAATTTAGCCAGTTTACGTAATTTAAAAAGTCTCGTGGGTTCGATATCCTGACTTACTTAGCTGTACTAGAGTCGACCGGTTCACTTGCCGGTTAGTAGGTTTAGTCGAGTTAAGAGTCTAGAATTATTACTTAGTGTCTAGATTAGCGTAATTTTAGTTAATAAATTTATAACTACTTTTAGCACATCAGTCATGTTATTAAGTCGGGTTCGTTTCGAGAAGAATCTTAAACGGACCCAAAACGAGTGGTTCATTTTTGGTCTGGTCCGAACTCAATTTTTATGTTGGGTTCGTTTCTAACTTGTTAAAAATATTATTTTTAGTTGATGTGATGAAAAGAATTAGTTTTTAGATGTTGCATAATAAAATAACTAAACTGAACCGATTAAATATATAAGCGAGTCGGGTTCATTTTTTATAAACTAACATTGTTATTAAATTATTTAAACATAGTATTAACTTCTAAACGATAAAAACATGCAAACAAATAACTCAAACATACACGATGATTGAACACAAGAATAAAAGATGAAAACTTGAACTTGATCGGTTTGATTTTGGATAGTTACAATAAGTAAAAACTCTTCAAAATGCAAGAATAACAAAGAAATTTCATAAATTAAGTTGTGAAAAGGTTAGAGAAATGAAGCACTATTTATAGGTAAGCATGGCCAAAGATGACGATAACAAATAATTAAATTTGATCAAGACTTGTTTGGACTTGAATAACATTCAAAACCTTTAAAATTATCATAAAAGTTGAGTTGAAACATAAGGAATATATTCAAATAAGTTTATTATCATAAATGAGTTGAAACATTTTGAAATAATTTAAAATGGTGTTAAAACAAGTTAACGGAAGTTCAAACATGAAAACATGTAGCATAACCATAGACTTGAATAAAAGGCAATTAACGTATAAAATACATAAGATGCAGTTTAGGATTAAACTCGTAAAGATGGAATAATATTATTATGAGTTAATAATAGAGTTTACTAAATACGAAAATCCGAAAGTTTAAAACGAATCGGGTTTGAAATTTAACGAATGTTACAGCTACGAGGGGTGTCGTCCCTTTGGAACCCCTGTTCATTAGGGGTGAAACACATCGTAATAAACCAAAATAAATGTGCACTCCGCACCTCATGACTTGTTTAATGTATATTACGGTTTATATTGGTAGACAAGTCAATCTAATTAGACCAAATATATAACATAGAATTACATTATGAAATTGAGAATAACACATATTTTCAAAAGCTGTAGTGTTCCTTTGAACATTATATAAAACCGATAGCGGGTATTCGATGTGTAAAATTAGTGAGTAAACCAAATTACAAATTTCACATAGAATGTGACTTGTATCTAAAGTGGGTTCTGGAAGTAAGATGGTACTATTGAAAGTGTTTTTAGAGATTAACCAAAGCATTGTTGATAACTTGTTAACATGAGAAAAATGTGAACTTTTATCCCATGTTGCAAGTGAAGAAAGGTGATAAATTCTAGCCACATCATAGCTGAGTATATGCTCTATGATCTACTTTCTACACTACGCCATTTGTAACATCTATGGATTTTTCTTGCAAAAACGTTAGTCTTTTATACTCGTATTTAATGAAGATATCATATATATTTCATCATCTACATTTAATTATATTGAATCATAAGCTATTTCTTGAATGACATTATCTTTGTGTGCATAATTATGATCCTATGTTCATTTCATCATAAACATGTGTAAATCGTAATATGACACGTTGAACCAGAATGCCTAGATTAATATTTTATAACATGTAACAAAAATATTTTGCTATTATTAATTTTATCCTAAGTATTTTAATTAATCTTGAAATTTAGATAAAAGAATATTCTAAAACATTCTAACTTAACAAGTTAACATTGTTCCTCAAGTTAGTTTATCTTATTCTTTTAATTTGAAAAAGAAAAAAAAATATTTGAAAATTTTTGGCCGTGAGCCACATTTTTCACCATTTTCCTTTGATTTTCTTTTATCATTATAATTATCATCTAACTTTTAAACAAGTTTTATCTCTATCTAAATCGTATTCAAACATCAACTTTTGGTATATAACTAGATCCTCTTATTCTCATTCTTTCTTTACTTTTTAAGCATAAATAAATAAGTCTTTATAATTATTTTGCTTTTCATTGTTCGTTATACATTTTTGCTTTCTATTATGAATTTTTTTTCCTATTTTTTCCTATGTTTTTGAGTTTTCGTTTGAATTTTTATAGTTATTCATATACTCTGATCATAATTATCATAAATTGTTAACAAAAATCTTACTTTTTTGCTTTAAAGGATTATTATGATCATGCTATTCAAATAAATTGCAATTATTTTCTCAAGATCTTGGATAAAAAAATATAATTTTTCTATAAACAACTATGAATATTTTTATGATTTTCAAAAGAGGAAAGTGAATACGGTACTGCTAGCTGCCTAACCTTGCACAGAAATCACACCAAAACTACGTAGTTTTGATTAAAACTTAAATAATTCATGTTTAACAAATCCCTAAAAACACTGAAATACCTAAATCAAGTTTATATTGTTAAAAAAAATCAAGTTCTGTATCTTCCTTCGCCCCTGTACACTCATCTCATGTTTAACAAATCTCTAAAAAACGACATACCTAAATCACGATTAGCCTTCTCTTTAAATTAATAGATGAGTTCAGCAAATTGGTTATGCAATAAAAATGAAATTGGGGAGAGTTATGACAGAAAGCAATTAATATTAATTGATTTAAGATGAAAGAATTAACGATGAATCAGTTAATGCTTTCTTTTTGGGTTTTGTTTTTTTTTTTTTATTATTATGTATTTCATTTTTTTAAGGTTTTGTTAAACATGGATTATTTAAGTTTTAATCAACACTACATAGTTTTGTTGTGTTTTCTGTGTAAGATTAGGGGGTTAACAGCACCGTATTCACTTTTCCTATTTCAAAAACTCATAATGTTATCGTAACTAAAAATTATAATATTTACATAATTGGTCCTCATACTTTCAAAAATGTCAATAAACATTCTAAACTATAATATTTACACTTTAAACCATATACTTTAGGAAATGTCAATAAACATCCTAAACTATAATATTTTCACTTTAAACCCTATACTTTCATAAATATCAAATCACACCTAAAACTATATATTTTTTCAAGCTAAACCTTGTTTTTTTATATATTTTTAAGATATGGTATTTTCAGGGTTTTTTTTTCATATCATCAAAGTTTAAGTTCAACGTGACGGACATGTGGTGACCGAAAGGGGGACAACGTCACGATTCAAACCCTTGACAAAAGATATTTAATCTAAGGAAAGTAATGTGCATATATCCAATCAGACACTGAACTTGGTTACTTTCCTTGAGAAAGGCGACCTATTATGCCAAAGCATGTCACATATCACACGAACTAACATAACTTTGATCGGTTTTCTATGTTATTTTAAATGATCTAGTCCACGTCACTCGGTTTCTAAAAATAAATCTCAAACATAATCTAGGGCATCCCAAGACCAGTTCAACTCTTGTTCGTGTTCGTGTTCGTGTTCATCCAACAAGTAAGGTGAGTTCATAACCCCTTTTACATGTTTTTGAGTGTTTTATACTTTGGGGTGGAAACTTGCAACTTATTTATTCTATGTTTTATAAATGCTATTTGATTCAAGCTGTATTCACAATATTCATTGTGTGTGATTATTGCAAGTGCATACTTAATCGCATATACACCCATTAACTTGTTAAGCCCATAGTAGCATGATGATAGATCTATTGGCCCGATCCGCCCACTCAGGCCTCGGGTAGAGGCCTATGTGTGTAGAATCCGACGATCGTTAAACATTAAACACAATAGTCTAATCGTGGATTAAACGACCCGCTAAACGTGTCAAAGGTTTGATTGTAATCACAAAATCATACAAAGTAACTTAACACATATAGAATGTTTTAACATAAAACTCATTTTTCTATTATTTTAAATTTTTAGTTAGAAGTTTAATAAACAAATTGCTATGTCGTGTTTTCTACTTGGATTATGTTTGGTTTGAACAATGTATTGGTTTATTTTTAATACGAGTTTTTACATATAATACCATGTGCATGATTTCAATCTACGCACGTCTTGGCGTTTCCGCCTCCGGCCGGGCCGGGGGGGGGGGTGAAACCATGTTTGATAAACCCTTTAGTTTCAACTCGTTTCCCAGTTCTAAAACCTGTGTTAAAACTTTTGACTAATTTTATAACCACCAAAAGTAAAAATCAAAGAAATATTTTCTAAAACAATTAAATTTTAAATATATTTTCTTTAGACTGTTTAAACAAGTAGGCTAAACCGCAACCCACAAAGAACATGTAAATAACAATCCCAGTAAAAGTACCTTTACTCTGATTTCAAATTTTCTATAACTGTCATCAACTGTATTACCGATCAAGCCTCGAAGTCCAATTGAGCTGTGAAATCTTGTACTCCTAAATCATGATATAAATCACGTACAAAATCAAGAACAGGCTGATCATCCACCCCATTCTTCACCTATTAATTCACCAAAAAATCTTATAAAAAAACTTAGATACATATCTTAAATGAATTGCAATATTCTTACCTGCACTGAAACTGATCCAACCACATGACCGGGCACAAATTCCCACAATCGCGCTTCGGATACTTCAATAACATCTTCAAGAGAAGCCACCTAACAACAATACATGTTACAAAAGAAATCAAGTAAAAACGATTAAAATTATGTTTTATAAAAATTTAGTACCTGTCTCCAGCATTTGGTCAATGCTGGGTGGGGCCTCTTGAAGAAGAATACCACCACTCGTTTTGAAAAGTGGCATCGCGAGCATGAATACAGCGAATGAAACTAATCCCAAACACAAAACTTCAGCATTCTCAACCCTGAAAAGCCAATAATAATATTTATGTTTACTTAATATTAATAAATGAGAAGTAAATGATTAAATGTATTCGTTTATTAATTGCAAAACTTACCCAAGGCTTAATAACCAGGAAGCCAGAATCAAGCCTGCACTGGAAATAAGACACAATACACGCATTAATGTGAGATTTATCATTTATCATTTATGAATAAGCATATATCAAAATTAAAAGAAATAATCATACCTACGAATGCATCAGCAACCACATGCAAGCAAACCGAGTGGTGGTTCATATCTTCAGCACTTCTATAAACTAAAACCGAAAAATAAGATAATATTTCATATTAGTTTTTCTGGTACTTTTCATTAAATTTATATATTCTTAAGATTAACACATACCAAGACTAACACGAGCATAGTTCCTGAAGAACCAAATGCCAACGAGATTCACAAACAAGTTCGTTACTGCAGAAACGATCATATAATGCCTGAGATTGACAATAATAATCAGCATATGATTCTTCTAGAAACTTCAAGCATCTGTTATATCATGACAGTCAAAAGAACGACTTACTTGTGCTCAGATTCATCTTGTACAAACGCGTGAAGTGCTTCAACAGCCAATGAAAACGACATAAACAAAAGAAATAGCTGTCTAAACAAGAAGCACAATTCAGACATTCACCATATTAGCTAACAACAATGCAAACGTCGAACCATAACATCAACCATACGCAGAAAGTTTGCATACTTACAGAGTTGGTAAAAGCAGCTAAAACTTCCAATCGTTTATACCTGACATAAAACCAATCATTTTATCTAAACCGACTCATAATTATTAAAATCACAGTGTTTTCAATTGATACAAACTCAAAGCTCACCAGTAAGTATAAACTCGATCCGGCTTTCTCCTAGAAGCAGCCATCGCAAACAACGAAAACGTCAAAAGGCCGCATCCAAATGTTAAATGAAACGCATCAGACACCAAACCTAAATACAAATACAAACATCATCCAACTGCGAAATTCAAAACCACAAGCAATAGTTATCCAGAATACTAACAGTACCCGCTTGACCCGACAGAAGCCCGATTAACAATTCAGCCGTCGAACACGCAACATTAAGCGAAATCAACATAACCAGTCTCTTCATCGGTTTATTCCCATATCTAATCACATTAACCAAAGAAAAGAGAAACCCAGATACCGAATTATCATTACAATTATTATCGTTATCTATTTTATTACTAACAGAATCCGACCAAATTCTCTGGCTTCCATATTCTCGTACTGGTGTCGGAAATATGTCGATCTTAGACGCGGTACGAGAAAGCAGAGGCTTTTTTGTCGAATAGCCGTTGGAAATAATGGAAACCGGAGTGGGTAGTTCACCGGGCTGACGATTGAATGAGGTTTGGCGGGAATAGGCGAACCGGCGGTCGAAATCGCCGGTGTTCCATGAGCGAGGGGTCTCAGCTTCTAGTTTCTGGTAATCGAAAGTGGGGGTTGAGTCGGGTTGATGATCAGTGGCCCCTGATTGGTTCATTTTTTGGTGTTGGATCAAAAACCCTAGAAGTCGAGATTAGATGGAAGGATGGATCGAAATAGGTGAAGAAGGGTAGGAATTAGGAAAGAGTCATCGGCGGGATGAAGACTTTGACCAAAAGTCAAAATCCATTTACGAAATTACGTTTGGGAGTATGTGAACATGATGTTTGGGATAATCTCTTGTCATAATCCCTTCCAAAGTAATATTTAATCGGGGCATAATATGTTTAACATGTTACACACCAAGGGTATATTTGGTTGGAGGTAATGGAATGAAAGAGGAATAGAATGGAAGAAGGAATGAAATGGACAAGGGGATTCCATTGTCTTGTTAGGTTAATCTTTGGAAATAAAATGAATTTTTTACTTTATGTTTTATGATATCAAAAAAAAATTGAAGAAATGAAATATAAATAATAAAAACACTCCTCTATCTAAAAAAAAAAAAACCTACAATGGCGACGGTGGTAGCTCCGACGACAAAGATGCTGGTGGCGGTGGCGATAGTGGTGGTGGTGGTGGTGGTGGTGGCGGTCAGGCGGCATGGGTGGTGGTGGTAGCATTGGTAGCGATGGCAATGGTACGGTGGTGGTGGTCAGGAAACGACAGTGGTGGTGGCGGTGATGGTCAGGCAGCGACGGTGACAATGGTTGCGGAGGTTACGGCGACGTTGGCGGCGGCGGTGGTGGTAGTGGCAGTGGTGGTAAGGTGGTGGTGGCAGCGGCGATAGTGGTGGTGGTGGTGCCGATGGTAGTTGTGGTGGTGGTTGCTAGGTGGTGGTGTTGTTGAGAAAGTAGGGTAAAGGAGGAATCGAATGAAAAAAAAAAGAAAGGGGTGGGAAGGAATGCTTTTGATGGAATGGGATTCCATGTGTAATGGATGATTCTATTTCATTGACTAACCAAACACCAATTTTTTCATTCCCATGCAATGAATCATTCCATTCCCTCTGTCATTCCTGCATACCAAACGCTACCTTAGGTGCTATATTTGTTTATTCATAAATAAAATGTCTACAGTATGTGAATCACGTCTGTAGCTATTTGTAGAAGAAGGGGTGCACTAAACCTTTGCAGTCTGTACGAAGAAGACCGTTTGTTTTTAATATTTGTAAACTGCTAAAATAAACTGTGGGTTGTGGTGGGTTATGGAGCTGATGAACGGTGGTGGTGGCGGATGGTAGGTGGCGGGTTGTGGTGGTGGCAGATGGGGAAGGTGGCTGGTGGTGGTAGACGAGGATGGTGGGTGGTGGTGGTAGATGGGGAAAGTGGGTGGTGGTAGACGAGGATGGTGGGTGGTGGTGGACTGATGGTGTTGGATGTTGGGTGGATTGTGGACGACGGCGGTAGTGGTGGACAGTCGGTGTTGGTATGTGGTGGTGTTTAACTCTTAACAAACCTTAGAAGATCTTAGAAGTGGATTGATTAAGTTTGCACTAAGAAAAGTTCGTATAGACGTTTTTTAATGAAACTTTTCCGAAAAAAACAAACAGTCTGCATATGTCAATGTATACACGTGGTCTGTGCGGCGTAGACAAAAAAGCCTACGCAGACTTTTTTTTTAGAAAAACAAACACTACATAGCACACCAATATGTATGAGTAAGTATGGGTTTGTTTAGGTATGATTTAATGATGTTTTAGATTTTAGGATCTACCTAACCGATCGATTTCTTGGTTATAAGAAAGTCGGTTTGATTAATTAAGCTAACTATCAAATAACCAATGTCTGTTAAGCCTTGGTCACGTGAAGTACTTTTTAGCTAAGAAACTTATATGGTTGAGTAAAATTAAAATAATTAACGTATTAATTACAAATGAGTCACGTTTATAATATTTGTGAAATATATATGATATATATTTTTACATAATATACAAACTTAGTCTGGTACTCTGGTTAATAATGAACACCATCTTTTGGTCTCATATGATGCTTTAGACACCATGTAGCTATCACATCAATTCATCAATCATATAATACACGTATCATATGTTGTATATTAGGATTATAAATAAGGCTTAATCCCATTTGGGTTATGTATTGAGGTTTCCCCATGTCTTTATAATACACTGTTCCTTTAAAAACATATAAAAATATAACGTTTTCATGACACTAAAACCATAAAGACTCCGTATTTTTACCCTTTCAACCCACTATAAATCTATATTCAAAACACCATATATCTATATAAAACCCTCTCAATTAAAGCCGCTTTCATATCTATATTGTCGAATTTACTAATTAATGGCATCACTACGAGCGTATACCAGCATGCTGTATGCCCTATATAAGCATACACCATCACATCGCATGCTTTATATAAGCATATAAAAACCCTTTGCCTTGTGTATGTATACCCAAGCCGGTTATACAATTTCATAGCAACCTTTATGTGATCTATAATCATTAATAGTTGATTAGTAACCTAGAGGCGTTCAACTGTTCAAGTATCCATCGTCTACCTTTTCTTTTGAGCAATAGATTTTTCCACGTAAAGTCCTTAAACCTTACACTTGCAAGAACATAAATCCCGTCCTCTAACACTGCATTCTCGGGTTTAAATACAAGGAAAATTGTAAGACCCCGATCCCGGGTACCCTGCTTTCACGCTGGTTGGATTTACTCATTCATATAATTCGGAAATCATAGTTAATTAAAACATTTCGCGGAATAAAAGTCAACCATTCTTACATAACTTAAATACTTTGTCTTAAACGGAAATAACATAAGTCTTAAACATTAAATATAAATAACACGTAACTTTTCTTTTCTTTCGATACCAGTCTTCTTTTATTTGCGACGTGTCTCCCTCATGCAACCTGTCTCATCCTACTCACCTGCGTGCATACTAAAAATCAGCTACGCTGAGTGAGTTCTAGTTAATCAATTAACATACATACATTCATATTCATACTTATACGTGTCCGAAGATATATATTCCATATATTACTTACTATTACTCATTCATACATACATTACGTACATGCATACGTATTTACCTACTTTCTTTCATACTCTTCCTATGGTATACCGTATACTATCTTGCTTCTTCTATCTCAGATATTTTTAGGGTCTGGTCCCTTCTATCTCAGATATTATTAGGGTCTGGTCCCTACTATCTTCGATATTATTAGGGTCGGGTCCCCTCCTGCCTCAATCTCAGATATTATTTGGGTTTGGTCCCTCCTATCTCTGATATTATTAGGGCCGGGTCCCTTCTATCTCCGATATTATTAAGGTCGGGTCCCTTTATCTCGCATAACCATACAACCATACATGTCCTATCAACCATCCATACATTCATTTCATACTTCATTATCATACGTGTATACTTTACCTGTCTCATGTATATATTGTATACATATTCATTCATATAATCATCATATAATAATAACAGTAAATGCACAATCATACACGTATATTATACTTATCACTTAGGGTAAGTATTTTAATTATCACATAGGAGTATGCACACAGCCCCGAAAAACGTCACAGAGAAAGGGGCGAGAACTCACCTGTAGTCGGTTCCGCTCGGAGTTAATTGTAATGCCTTTCTTCAATTGAATTCGACTAACTGCTTATCGAATAACACATATTAATTTTTCTATCTTTTATTCTTTTATATTTTTATGTTAAGGAAATAAACTTTATCGGTTAACGAACCGTCCTTTTAACATGATCTTACTTTATTAGTTTAACGTTCTTTAACGAGGTTACGAGTTAATGGTTTCTTAAACGAGTCTGGTTCGTGTCAGGTTTATGTTGGAACCGAGTTCGTGTTAAATTCCCTTATTTTTACAAGTTAACCATTTGTTTTATATATATATTCACAACGTATTACGAGTTCATATGTTAAAGCTTTCCTTAATGATCTCACAGGTTTTGGTTCCGACATGGGTTGGTTCTTGGTTTCGGTTTATATTTTCCCTGGAGTCGGGTTACGGGTTCCAAACGAGTCGGGTCTTGGGTTCGGGTCTTGTTTAATTTCGAACCAAGTTTGGGTTAAACCTTTCTTTCTTATTTTTAATTCATATGTTTTATTTTTTATTATTATTATTATTATTATTATTATTATTATTATTATTATATATTTACACTAACACCCCGCACCCTTATTACATATATACACCCACTTCCCCCACCCACCCACGCTCCTCCTCAATCCACAGCAGCCACCCCCCGGCCATTATTTCCGGCCACTAGGTCGGCGAGAAGAAGAAAGAAGGTGACGGAGCTGGGTCTCGGGTTATATATGTATGTGTGCTGAAGTCCAAACGGATTGAGTTCTTCACTCGAGTCGTTTTGAACCCACTCGAGTCAACCACTAATTCCAGTCGAGTTCAAGGTTTGGCTCGAGTTTCTATTTGAGCCGAGTTAAGGTTTGGTTCGAGTCCTTATTCCAATCGAGTCTTGAGATTCGGCTCGCGTTCACCATTCCAGTCGAGTCTGGTGTTTGGCTCGAGTACCATTCCACTCGAGTTTTGTTCCTCTTTTCAAATGAGCCGAGTTCCCAAATTCATGTCGAGTATTGGCCCGAGTTGTTTTGGCTCGAGTGTACTGTTTGGCTCGATTGCTTTGGCTCGACTCATTTGGCTCGAATTCACTTGTCTCGAGTTCATTCGGGTCGAGTCCCAAAGACTCCAGTTGACTTACATATGAGCCGGGTTTCACAGTCTCATTCAACCCGGATTTGAACCGAACCTTTATGCTCCCGAACCAAGCTTGGATCTAGTCCGAACTGTACTCGTTTCTTTTTGGAGTTCGGGTCTCACAATCATTTTAGATAAGCCGAACTCGTTGTGTTATATGTTATGTCAAATCACTTAGACCCAAAATCCAACTATTTTACTTGGTTCACTTAGTGTTCATTTATGTTGGTTTTAGCTCGGTTCGTTTCATTAGCAATCTTACAAGATTCGTTTTGGTTTGTTCATTATTACTTACACAAAGACAAGATGGTGATGAAAATGAAGATAAGACTAAATCTTAAAACGTACCTTAACGAATATGATAGATTAAATCTTTGATTCTTTGGTAGTATTAAATGAGCTTGATAGATCTTTGAATGGATTGAAAGAATGGAATGAAAGGAATGTTTGTACAGGGGTACATGTGTGTGTGTCTTAGGTTTGTGATGGTGATGGAATAATGAGGAGATGATTAAATTAGGGTTTTAGGTTTTCTTAAATAGGCTAAGCCCAAGGTTTAGGCCCGTAATCCTATTCAAGCCCATAATATCTATAATACTTATACCATCATCTTATAATTATGGTATATTGGTTTTTAATGATCCCACCTATTGCCTTTTGGTCATTGCTGGTCTCAACTAATGAATTGGCTACTAATGATTCCAACTTTTAAAGTATTTGTTTCTAACGGTCCGCGACTAACAGAATCCTAACGTCGTTAGTTCAGGTCGCCGGAAAAACGCTTTTGACCGGAAAACTCAATTTTTTCCCGAAAACTCAACATTTCCGTCCCAAACATCTTGGTAACTTCGTATCGGACCTTTAGGAACCTTTTTCTAGTAAAAGCCCTAATTATTGAGGTTGCCAGAAACCTTAGAACCATCGTCGGAATCGGTTGATGGTGCTCAAGTGGTGGTAGTTGGTTAGCGGTGAGTCAATTGGCGGTGGTTGCTGTGTTCAGGTGGTGTTTTTCGGCAACAAATTTGAATTTTCCGGCCAAAAACGTTTTCCAAACGACTTGAAACTAACGGGGTTAGGATTCTGTTAGTCGCCGACCATTAGGAACAAATACTTTAAAAGTTGGAACCATCAGTAGCCAATTCATTAGTTGGGACTAGCAGTGCCCAAAAGACAATAATTGGGACTGTTAAAAACCAATATACCTATAATTATTTAATTAAATTAAATAACGCAACATTACACACGACTAAAATAGATTTTTATTATTTTAGTTGATAACTTCTCAAAACGAGGACGTTACAAAAATAAATGATAAGGTTGGATAGGGAAAAAAAGAAAAATATATTATACACTTAAAACGCATTCTCGATTTAAAATAAAAGAAAAAAAAGTGTTAATTATATTTTTGAGTTAGATATGAAGGAAAAGATAGGGAAAAAAATTAAAACTTTACATTATATCCTCATTCTTGAGTTAGATAGGAAGTAAATGATAGGGTAAATTAGTAATATTGTACATGGTTAAGCTAAGGGTAATGGGGCGCGGATGGGGGGCGCGGCCACCTGGCTCGCGAACACCGCTACCACCTTGGCGCGGATGGGGGGGGGGGTAGTCCGCGTGGGAGATATAGCCGTTGGTGGTTTTTTTAATTTTTTTTTGTTTAACATATATATAAATACCAATCCACACACTCCATTTTAATTAAAATTCACCCAATTCTCTCTTATTCTCTTAAAAAACCATACTTTCCCTCTACCAAAACTATATTTCTCTCCATTTTTATAAATGGCATCGTTTTCATCGTCTTCGTCTTCTAAAGAAGACGAACTCATTTGTCAAGCGGTTCAAACGACGATAAATTTTTTGATCGATCATCTGTGGGATAGAAGACCCGATAATCTTGTATTAGACCAGTAATATCTTAAATTATTATTAATGTAATGTTTTTTATTATTATTAATGTAATGTTTTAAATTATTTAAAAAAAATAAAAAAATTCAATCAAGTCCCGGATCACCTGGACCACTACACCCTCTGGGGCTTGATCCTGTGCCACGTCACCGCCTACGTATCATAAATATATTGTATCACTTGGGCTTGGATCAAGCCCCACTACTCTTAGTCTTATAAAGTTTTCCTTTACAATCATGACATATTTGACTAGAAAGTTTTGAAAGGAAAAACGTCCTAACTTTTCTTTTCATTCTCTTTTCTTTCTTTTAAAAGAAAAACTCTAAGAATGTCTTATTTTTTTTTTATAAATCTTTAAATAAAAACGCAAAGATACAAATGTAATAGATTATAAAAGAATAACTAGAGACAAAGGGTAGGAAGGAGTTTACTATGTAGTAGGTACATACATTTCCCCAATCAGTACCTTTCTTTCTGCAGAGAGTTAGTATATTCTCACCAGAGATTCAATTCTCAACCCAATTAGGGTTTACTACCGGATTCTAATTCCAATGGCGTCTTGTTCTATTCAATCCATGCTTCCTTCATTTCCCACCCTATCTTCTTCTCCTCCTTCTGTAATCGTTTTGCCTGTCTTTTGTGGCAAGCTGTCGAATCGAAATGTGAGGTTAATCGGTAAGAGATTTGAAGTTTGCCGAGCAATGGTGCAGCAGACTCCTTCGGTTCAAGGAGCTTCTGCTACTTACGCTAAGGAAATGGAGAGGTTATCCGCGAAAGAGTCGTTACTTCTCTCTGTAAGTTTTTGACTTTTCGATAACCGAATTTTATTTTGGTTTGGAGAATTGAAGCTGGTAATTGTTTGGTGCTTGTTTGCTCTAATGTTTTCCCTTGAAAATTGTTGTTTGTACATCAATTTGATTGTGATAATGGAGATTTTAACATCAACTGTTTATGTGCTAGAGCCAGACAAACATAATATATGATTTGGAATGTGTTAAAACGTTATATGTTGCTGTCAATTTATGCTACAAGCAGCAAAGATGAAGCATCTATACACATTATTATTATTATTATTAAAAGAGTAAACAGGATAATATTGATTTAATTTGATTAATGAGTAGTGTTTCCACGGCTATAAATACAAACCACCTTTAAGTTTTAACAATTAACACAGTCTCTTAACACAACCAAAGAAATAAGTTAAAAAGATTTGAACGCAGAATGGTTGCCTTCTTTGTCCTGTGCCTTACTCTGTTAACCATGACAAGGTTTTTCCCTTATGTGTTGGTGAAGAGCCTGTTACTTTTGCTTTCGTTTGTTGTGTTTTCCATCGGTTTCTTCGTACACGCCTATATAATTCTCACAACTCGTAAGGCGCCACTGGCCCACTGTTGATGCGGATCCTCGCGAGCAATAGTGCTGACGGCTATTGCATTAGTTATGCCAGCTTTTGGTACCACACCACGGCGAACATTTGCTAGGAGATTCTTACAGGAATCGGCGATACTGGTATTGTTCAAGTAGTTGATTCAGAAAGAGACTGATGTGGAAGCTATGGTGAACAATGCCGGTGGCACCTTACGAGTTGTGAGAATTATATAGGCGTGTACGAAGAGGCCGATGGAAAACACAACAGATGAAAGTAACAGGCTCTTCACCTCACATAAGGGAAGAACCGTGTCATGGTTAACATAGTAAGATACAGGACGAAGAAGGCAACCATTCTGCGTTCAATCTCTTTAACATCTCTGGTTGTGTTAACAGATGGTGTTAGTTGTTAAAAGTGGTTTGTATTTATAGCTGTGGTAACACTAATTAAATCAATATTATTATTATTATTAAAATAGTAAGAGGAAACTTCGGAGACCTTTCCTGTTTACTCTTTTAATAATAATAACATTATACCGTGTATACATTCTCATGTGATTCTACTATACTAGGATTAAAGCTGTTATGTGTGACATGAGACAAGACATACACTGCTATTCTTTCAATGTTATTCTTGTTTCTGATTCCTCACACACAGATAAACAGATATAGACACACATCACATATGAGAGGTAGCAAATGGATGATCAATGCATAGCAAGTTTAAAAATGCCACCATATATTTGCAGTTCACATAAGTGTTACTATGAAATCACATGAGTGATGGCCGACTTCCTTGACCTTTTAAATCTATTTACATGAATTAGTACCAATATAATGACCAGAGTTTAAAAGAGTTTCAAAGTAATGGCCTTCTTAAGACATAAAAAGTCGTATGTTATTGTAAATTTCATACAGGATTAGTCAAACTTTATAACTCACTTGAACCAAATTACTCTACAAGTATTTGAACCTTTCGTTACAGTTCAAAGATGCTGGAGGGTTTGAGGCACTAACTGCTGGACGAACAACCGATATGCAAAAGATTGATGTGAATGAGAGAATCGTTGGTCTCGAGAGGCTTAATCCAACACCTCGCCCAACAACGTTCGTTTTAACAATAGTCAACAATTTAAACATAATTAATAATTTTTAAAATTTTCATTTCCCCCTTTCCCAGATCTCCATTTCTGGAAGGCCGATGGAATTTTGAGTGGGTTGGATACGGAAGCCCTGGATTATTTGCTGCTAGAGTATTATCAGAGTATGTTCTTTCTGATTAATAATTTATTTAATCTTGATATATATTGCCATGAAACCTTTTGCAGAAGATTTCCTGCAACGGTAGCAACCTTGCGTAAGATGGATTTGGTGATTAAGGATGGCTATGCCAAGATTACTGCCAACATTAAGTTTCTAAATGCGGTAATGTTATTATTAATACTGCATCATGAATAACAGCATAGACTATAGAGTCATAAAATGATTAAATGCTACTTATGCAGATAGAAAATAATTTCATTTTAACTACAAAGTTAACAGTGGAGGGCCCACTCAGATTGAAGGAAGAATATACAGGAGTGCTTGAAACCCCGACAGTTGATGAAGGGTCGATTCCGCAGCAGTTAAAAGGCGTTTTGGGCCAGGCAGCTAATACCATGCAACAACTTCCGGCCCAATTAAGGATGCTGTTTCTAATGGTTTAACTATTCCTCTAAGTGAGTTTTATTATAAAATTTTGATGTTATTCATTTAAACTTTAGATTGGTTTTGTAATGCATCCTCTATTATTGTTTCAGATGGGGCTTTTCAGAGGTTGTTAATGATCTCTTATCTTGATGAAGAGATTTTAGTAAGTTGCTAAACACACTAACGCATACTCAAACACGCATTATTAACTAACGTATTACGAAAACAGTATTTAATACGGGTGTTGTTCAGATTATAAGGGACACAAGTGGGGCCCCTGATGTTCTTACTCGAGTGGATGTGGCTCAATCTCCCATTGATGCCATAGAAGAGTATGAAAGTTGACCGAGTAGGAATAAACATGTAAGGATATTTCATATGTTTCTTGAACTGCAAAAATATATGAGTATCATAAATTCATACAAAGCACAACACATTCTTCGTTATGGTTGATATTGTGAACCTAATTAAATGGAGTTTGTAAGTTTTTGCAGTAGTTTTGTAGAGTTATATTATTTATCATGAATTAAGTAAATATTAAGTTTTAATATTTTGGATAACGGGTTGTATTGGGTTTAGGTTTTATAGGCCAATTTAAAAAAAAAGGTTCAATTTGGGTTGGCAAAATGGGTTTCAGCCGAAATAGGTTACGGTAGATAATTAGTTATTATCCATCTTAAATTCAAACTGTAATTTAAAGTTGTGAAATGGTGATGGCTTTTCGCATAATTAGTATCATATGCATTTGCATCAACATGTAATGATAAATTTAAGAATCTGAAGATCCCCAAGACCCCAAGGCCATTTCAATGTGATTAGTCTCTTTCAACTAATCTCCTTTTGTTTGTAGTTTATATTTAAATTGGACTTAATTACACTAATAAATAATCATAGGTTCTTTCTTTTAAAAATTGCATATTTGAGATATGATTTTAATTTGTAATATGCTTGGGCTAACTTCCGTTAAAGTTATGACGAATTCTACTATGCTGACGTAAGTGTTGGAATCAAACATGCTACAAATTGAAATCACAAATCTCAAATATTCAGCTGTTAAAAATTTTTGTTACTCTGTTATCATTAGAAGATAATTTTGATACACAAAGTTTTGAATAAAATGTATGCCCTTCTTACATTAATTTGTGCGTGCTTTTATTAATCTACGTTGGTTTGAACATTAATGAACGAGTACGGACTCCCCTTATTTTCTTAATGAGCGAAGGCACATGCGCTTATTTTCTTAATGAACAGTCATACTTATTTTCTTAGCGAACAAGCGCAAACAAAAAATTCGTTTGTTTAAGTGTTTGTGCTCATTCATTTAAATGATCGAGCATGGACGAGTCTCATTCGTGTTGGCTGTGTTTCATTGGCTCTTTTTCAAGCTAAACTAAGTCAAAGATTCAGAGTTCACTTTATTAGCAAAGTAAAAGGCAAAAAAAGAGCAAGTTCTAGTGTGTGTTTTTCAGCTTATCAGTTGGAACACTTGAACGGACTTAACCAACAAACTTTTTCAGCCCGCCTACGTCTCTATGAGTCGTTATATACTTAGAGGTTTACTAACTGAGCCCATACAAGCCCATTTTTTAAACGTTACATATGTGAATATGTGATATAGTAAATAGAAAGAGAGCACCCATTTAGAGGTGTACAAAACCGGTTTTAAACCCAAACCAAACCGGTTTGGTCAACGGCTAGTCAAAACCGGTTTAACTCAAATCGGCTCGGTTTATAAACTAGTTTAGAAGCAAGATAGGCCGTCCTGGTCACGTCGGTTCGGTCCGGTTTATAAACCGGTTTTTCTCAAATTGGTTCGGTTTTAAAACCGGTTTGGTAGATCTTAAGGGTGACCGATCCTGAAACTGACGGTTTGGGTCGGTTTGGGAACTGATTTGGGTGGAACCGGTTTTAAACTCAAACCGGTTCTGTTCGGTTTGCCTAAAACCGTTTTTTATACACCTCTACACCCATTCAGTTTCTTTTGAAGGCAATTGAGCTCATTTCAAATCTTATCAAGAATTATTTCTTCTGCTAATTACAAAATGGTCTTTATTTTCCAAATAAAGCGCAATTGACATTATCAAGCTAGAAACCAAAAACACGATGTTAAGTGCTTCTTATGATGTTCAAACGTTCAAAAAATAGAAGCCGGATCCTTCTTGGATGAAGAGTGTTAAATTGACATGGCAAGGACACCGCATGAGAAAAAAGAGAGTAAAAAATGAACATGTAGCAAGTCTTAACAACAATACACAAGAATCAAACGTAATACAAAACTAGCCTATGTCTACGCAAATCAAACAATTTATAAAACAGTCTCAAGCACAACTCAAATCTGAGTCACAAACCGTAACCTTAAACTAAAACTCCAATAAACCTAGAATTTAGTCTCTAATGTTAGCATTAGGCCTAATGTATACCACAGACTACCTTATAAAATAGACTTACGAAAACTAATATGATAAAAAACATAGAGGGAACATCCATAAGGTTTGGTCATTTACACAACTTTATTTCAAAAACCTTTTTTTACACATGAACCACTAACGTTTTAGATATATTTTTTTTTATTTTCATCGAAATCGCTAACTCCGTATATCTTTTAAACTCAGGAGAATCGATCCTCATTCAATCATACTTTGGAGGGTCTAGATAAATGCCAACTTTATCATTCTACATTAAAAACATGTTTGGGATTGAATTTAAAACCTGCTTATTAATTTATTGTTTTCTTAAAGTCAGGATTTCTAACTTTTACAAAACAACTTTTTAACCATTTTAAAAATTCTAAAATAAAAGAAACATTTACGTTTTCCAAACAATTTTTTAAGTTTCCGATATTTTAAAAAAAGTAATCAGTAAAATGTTTTCAAAATCAATCCCATGGCATTTCTAAGAAAACTTAGATCTCTAATTAGTCACTGCCCAACATACGCACAAACTTCCACGTATCAAACCGTTTACAAACGTGTCAGTTCATGTTTCCACGTGTCAAACCTATATTCGTGACCTTCTCTCCACCCTCCAATCCTTCTCATATATCCTCCAACAACACTCCCTTTCACCACCAAAACAAAACAAAACATAAGACGTACAATCAATGCAGGCGGTTAAGAAACCGCGGCGAACATCGCGGCGTCAGCGCTGTCTGGCATGGAAAAAACAAAGGCAGTATTAGATGAAAAGGTGGAAAAGATTAGCACAAGCGACCCAGTTGAAAAAGACATGGCCACCTTAAGGAAAGAAGACCGGATCCGGATGGCGGAGCTCCGGAAGCAAGAGGCTTACAACCAGAACGCAGCTGCGGCTGCCAATCACGGCGGTGGTCCTGGTAGTCCCACCTTCACGGCAGCTGGTCACGTTAACCCTCAAAAGAACCCGTTTCATTAAGCCGGTGGTGAGGTTAAGGAGTCAAGTAAAGCGGTTGCGGAGCAGCAGGGCCATGGTGCAACCGGAACGTCCTCGGTGCAACTCGCAAAGGCCTCGTCGGGCTAGAATTGCTTGGTGGATTAATAAGTGAAAGCGATTTGATTTGATGTATGAACGTTTGTTGTAAAGATGTGTTTAGGTTATGAATTTGGTTCGCTCTATTGAGGAAGTTTCGGAACTTATGATTTTTTAGTGTAACATCTCGTGCATGTTAGGGTTGACGGAGGGCCTCCACGTTGGAGGCCACGTAGATGTCATGTAAGTGGTTTCCTAATCTCTTCTATTAAACACAATATGTGACACAGTTTATTATGTTATAACTCATGATCCGGTTTTCATTATAGAACAATGACCTTGTTTCTTCTCAAATACATTATATCTTCATATGACAATAAGGCTTTGTCAAATTTAGAAAAATAAGTTATTGTGTGATTAAAAGTTTCGAACCCGAGATCTTTTCTTTCAAACTAAAGATAATTACCAACTTCACTTAAGTGGTAATTGTGTTGGATTTTTTTATTTATAAATGATACATTGTTAATTCGTCGGATTTCTTGACTTATAAATGATTGTTAATTCCCTTATAATTATTTAATCATAGCAAATCATTAAACATTTAAATCATAATCCAATCTTTAATTTAAAGAGAATATTTAGAGATTTATAAATTTTAAAATTTTGTTTATCATTATTATATCTTATGAATCCATACCATAAGGTATGTTATCATGTATATTATTAAATTTAACTTTTTTGTTGTCCACGGGTTCTATCCTAGTTCTATAATAAAGCAAAGTAATGTACGTAAAATATGTCATTTATTTCTTCATTATCTTGATTTTTTTTAAGGCCTACGATCAATTCTTCCCGGATATACCTGTAACCTAACGTTTCTTCCAAGATATACTAGTAACCTAACGTACATAAAAAGACGATTAGCACGTATGAGTAAATTTGACTTTACTCCGTGAGACAATAGCTATAACAGTAATTCCGTGTTTTAGCAATATCTATCATGATTCATTCAATGCATTAGGTGAAATCGACTAACGAATGATTAAATCCTTACAGGTGAAATTGACTAACAAATTGGTCGGATGCATGGTATTTTTTTAATAATAGACGAAACCATGGCTAGTTAAGGTAGTTTTCAGTAGGGGTGGTGTTTAGCCAAAAATGAGTCATCATAGTCTGTTTTGGTGACATCGGTGATGGTTATGGGTGCTGGATGCAAATAGTGGTGGCTTTGCGGCCTCTAAGGGGGTGTTTGGGATTCCTTATTTTACCTCCTTATAGCTTATAACTTATAGGTAATAAGTTATAAAGTGTTTGAAAAAGTTAGGTTTTATGACCGTATAAGTCATATATTACAACTTTGTAACTTATAGCTTATGACTTGAATAAGTGATAAGGTGGTAAAATAAACAATGTCAAACACCCCCCTTAAAGTTCGAAAGAAAGATAAAAGGATGAGGATGAAGTTGCTTTTAGGCTACTCCTATCAGGAGCTTAATTCTTGGTCAGCTTAATTGGCTTTGGTGGACTAAAAAGATAAATAAAAATTGACAGAGGTGGCATCTAAAATGGGCGAACAGGTTGGCAGGTTGGTTCAATGACTGAGAGTTGTTTGTCACTACAAGAAAACTGCGTCTAATAGTAGCAAAAATCTGTTAGGTTATATTTTGTGGTTTATGCTTGTACTTTGGGCTTAGTTTGGGGTGCATTATGTAAACCGAGATCCTTATGGATCTCGGTGGGCTTGGGCTTTTGTTGGGCTAGTATGTTGGCTACATTATATATAGATCTCTTTGTATAGGGTTTTGTAGCTTGTTCAATTGGGTTTTGGCCGTCTAGTATCATTGGTGTATTAGATGAGTATTGTAAACATAGTGCTTAAGCACCTGACGTTAATAATAACGTGTGTTTTGAAGCATTCCATCGTGTGTTTTACGTGTTCTTGCTCATTGTCTTGAATCATCTTGTGTTAGGATTCCGCACTAACATCAAGATACTTGATATCATATTGTAGTGATCCAAATTCGGGACTTACAATTGGTTTCAGAGCCTTTGACCTATTCAGGCTCGTTATTGTGATATCAACGGATTCAAGATCTAAGTGTTTGGTGGTTTGGTTGTATTTCTGGCGAACTGTTGATCGGAGAAGAGAAATGATTGCTTTTGGTGAAAGATTGATTTTGTTTTGGAAACAAATCAAATCCCACTAAACTCGGGAGTTTGTTATACTCAAAATCCAAATGAATCTCTAGTTTTCGGCCAAGGAAATCGGTTCTCGGTTAGTTTTGAGGGTTTTCGGCAATTTGTTCAAGTTTTCTTCTGAAATCTGATCGTTTTCGGTTAGATTTAAAGGTTCTTGGCCAAATTCTGTGGTTCTCGGTCAACAATCTCTGTTCCCGGTCACCAACCTTTATTCTCGGTCAACATTCTTTAGTTTTCGATCAACTCTTTCAGTTCGTGGTCATCTTTGGTTCTCGGTCAACGCATACTGTGAACGTAGTTGGACCTGATCAATTTGATTTGGGCTTTGTGTATTGGACTTTAGAGTTTTCTGGACTTAAGATTTGTTTTGGACTGATTAAAACTAAAATGGATCAATTAACTAATAATAATGGGTCATCCAATGCTTCACTCCATCAAGAACTGGATTCCATAATGGGGACCACCACTCGTGTGCCTCGTCTACTGTCTCATGAGGGGTTCAGCGAGTGAAAATTTCGATTCGAGAAGTATGTTAAGATGAAAGATGCAAAAATCTGGAGAAGCAAAGTTAGGGGACCCCAAATCATCACGTATCAACGTGAGAACTCAACTAAAGTTGTTGTGAAGCCTATTGCTATGTACGATGATGATGATCTTGCTAAAATTGAAGAGGATGAAAAGGCGCTCTCAACCTTAACTATGGCACTCTCATCTGAGATTGCTCTGGGTTTTAAAGAACTTCAATCTGCTAAGGAGTTGTGGGAGGCGTTAATTGAGGTGTATGAAGGAAACAAAGACATGAAGAGAAGTCGCCAAGACCTGCTGTGACAGAAATTCAATATGTTTAATCATGTTTTGGGAGAGTCGTTGGAAACTCAACTTCAAAGGTTCATAGCTCTTGTGACTGAGATGAGATCTGCAAGCATCTATCTGGCAACTTCTGAAATAAACAACAAGTTGGTGAACTCACTGCTTAAAAGTTGGGATATGAATGTTGCCGTTATCAAGAAGACGAAAGATCTCAACAAGATGTCTATATACGAGATGATGGCTACCATTAAAGCATGTGACATGGATGGCAAGCAACGTGCTATAAATCACGCAAACTCCTACAGTGCAGCTGGGTACAACGTTGCTTCCAATAATGCACTCATCTCACAAGACAACTTCTCAATGTTCAAGACTACTCAAGGACAACCTCAATTTCAACCTCAAAGCAACTTCCAAATGTTTAAATCCACTCAGAGTCAATCATCTTCCACCTCACCACAACCAGCTCCAGTCTTCTTCACTAAACCTGCTCAATCTCCTGCTGCTAATGTTTAACCTCAATCATCTGGTGTTGCTCCCAGTTAGAACTCCAGTCAGATTCCCTCTATCCCAAAGGAAACTCAAGAGAACATACCTTTAATGACGGGATTCATGAACTGCTACAATGCATTCCTAGTTGGAGATTTGGTTCAACCTGTTGTTGCTGCTGAGCTTGATCAAATCTATCCAGATGATGTTGAAGAAATGAATATCTCTTGGCAAATCGCCATGGCAGTGTTTCGGGCCAAGAAATTCACTAAGAGAACGGGAAGGAACAATTGGAATATGCCAAACAATCAGAAGGTGGGTTTTAACAAGGACACTCTAAGATGCTACAACTGTCACGAGCTGGGTCACTTTGCTCGTGAATGTACCAACCCAGCAAAGGAAGGTAACACGGAGAGGGCGCTGGTTCCAGTGGGAAATGCTAGAGGAGAAGTTGGGGGTAGTTCGGGAAATGGTGAAAGAGGTTTGGTTGCTCAACAATTTTCCTGGGATGATCAGATGGCTGCTCTCAACATTGGCAATCAGACCGCCAATTATGCTCACGTAGAGGATGCTGAGGAAGAAAATGCTGCTGAGGAGCAAATCAAGGAACTTCAATTCATGGCCTTCACTCCTCATAGCTCATCTGTGGAGCAGCTATGGAGGAATATCATCAGACCTTGGTATATTGATAGTGGCTGTTCCAGGCACATGACATGAGACATTTCCCAGCTACACGACATTTAAATTTTTAATGGTGGGTATGTGTTCTTTGCAGGTGGAGAAAAAGGGAAGATCACGCAGAAGGGTACTGTAAGTAACGGTGTTCTAAAATTCGAAAATGTTAATTTTGTTCCAGAGCTGAAGCACAGTTTGTTGAGCGTGTCACAAATCTGTGATAAAGGGTTTTCAACTCATTTTACTAAGAAAGAGTGCTTGATTTTGAAACATGGTATCATTATACCAGAAGATTGGATTCTTGTTTGATCACAAAGAAAAGATAACGCTTACGTGATCGACATGAACAAAAATGTTCCTGATGAAACAACCTGTTTGTTTTCAAAGGTGTCTGAACATAATGCCATTGGCATCGTCGTCTTGGTCATGCTAATATGAAAAATCTGAATCGTCTTGCTAAAAATGATTTGGTACGTGGATTACCCGTTAAAGATTTTATTACTATTGAAAAATGTGTGGCTTGTGCTTTGGGTAAACATCATCGAAAAACTCATAAGCCAAAATTGATTAATACCATTTCATCAGTTTTTCAACTATTGCATATGGACCTTTTTGGTCCGGTTCATGTTTTGAGTCTTTCTCGCAGCTCTTACTGTCTCGTTATTACTGATGACCACTCACGGTTCACTTGGGTGTTTTTCTTGTCAAGTAAGAGTGAAACTGTAGAACTGATCAAGAGATTTGTGGTGCTTATGGAAAATCAGCTGAATCTGAAACTAAAAGGAATTCGTTGTGACAATGGTATGGAATTCAAGAATGCATCATTGAATTATTTTTGCTCAGAAAGGGGGGTGCTCCGTCAATACAGTTCAGCTCGGACACCATAGCAGAATGGTGTGGCTGAAAGGAGAAACAGGACTCTTATCGAGGCGGCAAGGACCATGCTGTGTGATTCTAAACTGCCATTATTCTTCTGGGCAGAAGCTATCAACACGGCCTGTTATGTTCAGAATTGGGTGATAATTAACAAATCACAAATGAAAACTCCATATGAGATCGTATATGGTCATAAGCCTACTGTTGCACACTTCAAAGCCTTTGGTTGTCCGTGTACTCTACTGAATCTCGAGTCTACTCTGAAGTTTGGGGCCAAAGCTGCTGATTGTTATTTTGTTGGGTATGCTGGTCACACTGCCTACAGAGTCTACAATAAGTCAACTAAACAGATTCTAGAATCCTATGATGTTCGTTGGTTGGAAGAAAACGAGACTGATGCTCGTGTTGGTCCGGACTGGTTATTCGATTACAATGAACTCTTCAAACCATTCAATATGTTTCCGGTCATCAACACAGAAACTTCAGGTGGTGCTACAGCAGATACTGAGAAAGAAGACCCACATGCAGTATCTCACATCTCTCCTCTTTTGGATGATGATGTCACAGAACCACTTGATGACAACCCACCCGCGTCCGTCAGTCAGCCGAAAGAAGTTATGGAAACTGTGTATTCTCCAAACTCTTCAGAAAATGCTTCAACAGTTGAGGGTGAGAGTCCTATTCATCAAATCTTCGGGAGCACCTTGTTTCCCGAGGACATTCCGAATTAATACGTTGCCAGCACCTCGTACTCACATAGTACTGCGGCTTCTGGATGGAAGAATCCACTCACTGAGATTGATGAGAACTTGTCAAACTTACCTCTTACCGGTACCGTTCCCGAACAAGTAATTCCATCAAGGATCCAACGAAATCATCCAATTGAGAATGTCATAGGTCCTCTTGAAACAGGCGTGTCCACCAGAAGTCAGACGGGACACATAAACAGCTGTTTGTTTTCATGTTTTATTTCTCAGATTGAGCCAAAGCCAGTAGAAATGGCTCTTCAAGAGCCTAGCTGGGTGGATGCTATGCACGAAGAATTAAATCAGTTTGATAAGTTAAAAGTGTGGAGGTTGGTTGAACTGCCGGTGGGAAAGAAAGCACTGGATACAAGATGGGTTTTCCGAAACAAGCAAGATGACACAGGGATTATTGTTAGAAACAAAGCACGGCTAGTCGTTCACGGTTTTCGTCAGGTCGAAGGGTTAGACTACACTGAAGTCTATGCTCCCGTAGCTAGACTCGAAGCCATTCGGATTTTTCTGGCTTATGCGTCATTCATGGGCTTTACAGTCTATCTGATGGATGTTAAAACGACGTTTTTGTATGGCGAAGTTAAAGAAGAGATTTACGTGGACCAGCCACCGGGGTTTGTGGATTCTAAGAATCCTAATCATGTCTACAAATTGGATAAAGCGTTGTACGGTCTTCACCAAGCTCCTCGGGCGTGGTATGCTACGTTGACGGCACATCTTCTGGGTCATGGTTATACAAGGGGGACCATTGATCAAACTCTGTTCCTTAAAACCGTTGGGAAAGATTTGATTCTGGTTCAGATTTATGTGGATGATATTATCTTCAGGTCTACCAGTGCTGAGCTGTGTTCAGAATTTGAAGACGTTATGAAGAAGAGATTTGAGATGAGCTCGTTGGGAGAGATGACAACATTTCTAGGATTGCAGGTTCGTCAGAGCTTGACGGGAATTTTGCTGCATCAAGGAAAGTACGTTGAAGATATGCTTGCAAAATTTGAATTTCAAGATTCCAAGAGTGCCGCCACTCCAATGGCAGAAAGGCCTCTTTTGTCGTCTGATCCTGAAGGGAGTCCCGTAGATCAAACGCACTATCGATCAATGATTGGGTCTCTGATGTATCTCACCGCCAGTCGTCCCGACATCATGTTTGCAGTCTGTCAATGTGCTCGTTTCCAGGCTAATCCTAAACTCTCTCATTTAATTGCTGTTAAACGCATTTTTAGATATCTGAAGGGACAACCGAAGTTAGGTCTTTGGTATCCCAAAAACTCAAAATTTGATCTTTATGCTTTTGCTGATAGCAATTATGGTGGAGATGACATTCACAGGAAATCCACATCTGCCGGCTGCCAGTTTTTAGGAGATCGTCTCATTTCATGGCAGTGCAGGAAACAACAAACAGTGTCTACTTCGACTGCCGAGGCGGAGTATGTTGCTGCGTCAGCTTGCTGTTCACAGGTTATTTGGATGCAACATCAATTGCTGGACTACTGTTTGGAATTTCTTAACACTCCCATTTTTTGTGATAATGATGCTGCTATTGCAATTGTTAAAAATCCCGTTCAGCACTCCAAAACCAAGCACATTGACATCAAAGTCTATTTTATTCGTGACTGTTATGACCGGAAACTGATTCATCTTGAACAGGTCCACACTGATAATAATGTGGCGGACCTATTTACAAAGCCGGTCGGAATAGCCAGATTTAATGTGCTTGTGGGATTTCTTAAGAAGCTGCGTTTTGATGACTGAGTATTTTTAAGGTTTAAATTGTGTACATAAATTTTTCTTCGTGTCATAATTTCTGTACAAATTTAGGGGGAGAAAAAGGAAAAATACAAAAAGAGTGTGTGTGTTTTTTTCTTTTTATAGAAAAATCAAAAAGTCAAAAATAGTGTGTGTGCGTTGTTATTGTGGAGAGTCATTTTGAAGATGTTTGCATGTCCCTAGAGACATCTCTCCGAATGAAAGGCAGAAAAGCAATTTCCCAGTCATACACGAGCCCGTTAGTGTCTTGATTGCCAAAAATATTATATTTCTTTTGAAGTATTAAAAAAAATTTATATAATATTTATATATATATGAAAATTATTGTTATTCAAATTGTTTTCCAAAAGCTTAAAGGGGTCCCAGGGAATTACAGGGGTGGGGCATACACATAAGTCCTAAACATCCTGAATGTAAGGCTCGTAAGTCCGGATGGCATGTAAGTCCAACGTTCAACCTTAAAGCTTAAAATCATTTTGTATTGAGAAAAGTATTTTGATCAAGTACTAGGGGGTTGGAGTCAAATTGGGTGATCTGGGGAAAGCCAAATACGCCTTGAGAATAGATAAGGGGTATCATAGGTCCATAAGTGATGTCCATGTAAGCTTTATGCCTAATTGAATCTAATCATATCACTGGAAAAAATGAAAATCATGAAAATTACCTGCTATCAACCTTCTCACTATGTCACAATAATGCTGAAAATGAATCATTGTGAAACTATCTTAATCAATATGATTTCATGTTCGGATCTTTTCATAAAAAGGTGTTGTTTGTTTTAAAATAGCTGAAATTTGATCCCAAAATATGTTAATTCTACTGAAGGCCAGATAGGTAAATCATTTTTGTTTTTGTTTAGTTTTTATTCTAATTATATTTTATTTTTAATTTTTAATTTTTAAATTTTTACCTCATGTTTACTCGTGTCGAAACAAATGTCTTAAGAAATCCTTTTCACATAGATCATGATCTGTTTTTTATTTGATGGTTGCAAAATGTCATGGGCCATTCAGTTGGGCAAAGTATGTCCATAATCTCTGTATTCTCGGTCCTGTCAGCTCTGACCCAAGTTGTTTGTGTTAATGGTGTTCTCGGCCAGATCATTTGGCCCAGAAAACTCAATTTTGTGAGTTCTCTACTTTCAGTACTTGATTCTCGGCCATATGTTTTCAGTAATTAAGTGTTCTCGGTCAAGTTTGATGTGACCAGGTATTTTCAAAGGCACTCATTACTACTTATTGATTATTCTTGAAACTCACAACTTCTATAATCTTCCAAAATCTTCTCTCATTATAACCATCACATCTTTCACCTACTTACCGCCATACATCATTTCCTGTCTGCTTGTTCTTTCAAGTAGACATCTTTAAAAGGTAAGTAAATCTATTATGGTTGAAGGGTTTTCGGTGGTTATTAGATTTGATCGATTAATTATTGGGAAGGTTTGTTTGTTTTCTGTTGAAGTTACTGATTATCGGTTTAGTCATTGATTGTAGTTACAGATTTGGTCATAAATGGTGATTGGTGGTATGATGAAGATGATGAGTAGTGCTATGAGGTTCTCTGCATGGACTGATCAGATTCTTTTGATCAATCAAAGAGATCTTCGTGTTGGAGAGGTTTTGAAGCATTCTCGGTCAAACCTTGACCGAAGACTTGTTGGTTCTACCAAAGATACATCGTGTTTGACTTTTCTGAGTCAATCAAGCCTAACACTTGCTGCTATTCATGATGACAAAAGTCATGTTCATCTACTTCATATGGGTAAGAGCATGACCTGCGCTGGATTACTAGCCAGGTTTTAATAAAGGCCCTAAATAAGACACTCAACTTCCAAGTGTCTATTTAGGAGCCACAGTATATACGCCGAAATGTCTAAATGAAGGTATAGAAGCATGCTGATCGTCTACAGCTGAAGCAGTTGTGATCAAGCAATAAACCAAGGGGGAGAATGTTAGGCTATATTTTGTGATTTATGCTTGTACTTTGGGCTTAGTTTGGGGTGCATTATGTAAACTGAGATCCTTATGGATCTCGGTGGGCTTTGGGCTTTTGTTGGGCTAGTATGTTGGCTACCTTATATATAAATCTCTTTGTATAGGGTTTTGTAGCTTGTTCAATTGGGTTTTGGCCGTCTAGTATCATTGGTTTATTAGACGAGTATTGTAAACATAGTGCTTAATCACCCGACGTTAATAATAACGTGTGTTTTGAAGCATTCCATCGTGTGTTTTACGTGTTCTTGCTCATTGTCTTGAATCATCTTGTGTTAGGATTCCACACTAACATCAAGATACTTGATATCATATTGTAGTGATCCAGATTCGGGACTTACAAAATCGCCGCTAACAGTATTAGCGGCGACATGTCGCCGCTAATAAGTCGCTTGTGAATAATTGTCGCTAATAGTCACATGTCGCCGCTGATAAGTACCTGCCGCCGCTAATACTATGTCGCCGCTAATAATATCTTTCGCCACATGTGGGCATGGTACAATCATGTGATGTTTTTCTTTATTATATATATATATATATGTGCATATTTTTGGGTAGAATATATATATATATATAGGGTAAGGTTAAAATGAAAACCCACTTGAGTTGTGAAAACCGCGAAAATCCTATGTAACATCGTTTTTTTTTTGTTACATGTAATATATGTTGTAACATTTAATACAAAACATAGAAACATCAAAAAAAAAATGTTTTGCTATTTTTTAACATTTTTTTACTAATTTTTATATATGTTTTCAAGAGAGAGAAAAAAATTTATTTATATTTACATTTTTTATTCACTTTAAATGTGGACCACAAGATTTTAACATTAATTAAAAACATGTGGTTGAGAATGGGTTTCTAGAGTTTTCATAACTCAAGTGGGTTTTCATTTTATACTTAGCATATATATATATATACACACACATATATATATATACTAGCTTTTAGCCCGCGTGTCACGCGAGTTTATTTATGTTTTGTTTTTAATAATTTTGCAATCATATTTATGAAATTATTTGTTTTAAATCAACTTGTTATAAAAAAATTGTTATATTCATTCAGAATTTATATACTTGAACCTATTTTGATCCCTAGCATTACACGGGCTTTTAGAATATATAATCTTGTTTCTACTACTACTACTACTATCACCACCACCACCACCACCACCACCATCACCACCACTACTACTATTATTTTACTTTGCTTGATTTCAATTTAATTTTTTATACAGAAGTTTGTTTAGATTTAATACATACATATTGGTCCGTTCACTACACGGGTTTATGTTCGTAAAGCCGTATAACAAAAACAATATCTATTTACCGAACCGGTTAACTGCACTTGTGTTCGGGCGTTACAGGGATAACAATAGCAATTAATAGATTAGCATGTACAATAGTGGGAATGTATTTTGACAGAATCCGGTCGAGTAACTTACACCCTCGCATAGTCAGAAACACGCGTGTTCAAGTCAACTTTCCCATTAATTCGATTTTACAAAGATATAATACCATTAAAGGTAATTAAAAATCTGTTAATAAATTTATAACAAAAATTACTCCTTGACAACAAATCATCTTCAAATGCATAACTGAACCACATTCGTGTGGCCATTAAATGCTTGTAAGATGATTTTAACTTCTCTTCTAACATCTCCAACAGCAGCTAGAATCACATACTACAAAAATGTAAAAAAAAAATTGTTTTAACTACAGTAATCATCTATGAAGCCAATGGATTTTATTTTGTCAGAAATCTAAAATTTTGGATGAGCCAGTCAAATAACCCTCAATACATAACTTCATCTTTAACTATTGCATGCCAATATTAGTATACAAAATAAACACAAAAGATACCTAAACTCTCTTCACAAGTTAGGAATAAGTTACGTAGCTACCGTCTAACTCATAAATTATGAGCCTCAATATCGCCCAACATACGGGTAATTAATGAATATTATAAATTCTTTTCATTATTTATCAAATAGTTTGGCTTCCATAAAATTAACAATGTTAAATCCATCTACTTTAGAATTTTGATAATGTGCTGCTCATGGCTATGATAAAACTTAAACTTAAAAATAATTAAGGGAAAAAATTGTTTTACAAGAATCAAGCAAAAAATACAACCAATAGTATCAAAAGTTGAAAGCAAACATCTTATAATTATATATATTTTAACAACAAAGCAACGCAGCAATATAAATCATGATCTAATAATACACATCATTGTTCACTAATCTCAAGATTAAACCAATCCAACAAAACAGAATTGAGACTCGCCCGCCATATCTTCAAGTCTGTTTTACCAAAACCTGTAAAATTCACAAAATCGTCAGTGGGTATAATGGATTGCATGTAGTTAAGATTCTGCCTAATGGACCACCTAACAATGCATACAAATAAATAGCTTACCTAGTCTACGGTAAAGCATTCAACTGAGAGAGGAAATGAAGAATGGATCCAGCACCAAACCTATGTTAAACAAACTTAGCTAGTCAGCTACTCAGCATATTAGCACATGTCAACTTGATAATCATAATCGAACATCTAGATTTTACATTAAAGGATGCCACTTATGAGTTAAAACTTCAAAATTCTCATTTTTTATAGTTCAAATAATAAAACCAAGTTAGAATGATGACTAATTGCTTAAATTACTTTCCAGAAGCTTCAATTCATTAGAATGATGACTAATCGCTTAGATTACTTTCCAGAAGCTTCAATCCAGATGGAGAATTAAACTTGTAACTTCAATTTCAACTAAGACTTCTTTTTCTATGACTTTTGTTTATAAAGGTTTGAACTTCAAATTTGCAACTAAATACTTCTATTTTATAAACAACCCAATTTGACCTGGCCCGTTGGTTAAGCTGGCCTATCTGAAACTGGCAGAATATTGTCAAAAAGCCAAAAAGCTAGAGTACCTTGTTTCGATCCGTTGGTTAAGCTGACCCGTCATCCATGTTGCGATTCTTGATTGGGTCAAGTTAGCATCTTGAATGGATACTGCAATTATATAAAGATTGATGAGGAGTGATCCCATCATTCTAAATGTGACAAAGAAAAATCTATGTGTCACAACACACAAGAATAACAATTATATAAACATTCAATCAATATAAAAAAAAGTTGGATCTTGAACATAATTCAATCATGAACTAAGTCAAAGTAATAAAAAAAATATTGCATACTTGAGGACAATGCCCAAGAGTTTAGGATTTAACTATATCCCAAACTACCTGTTTTTTTCTAGAAACTTAGTAGACTATGTATCTCATACTGCTACAAAAAATTAATAATAATAATAAAAACAGAAAAATACATGTCATCAATTATGTTTTCGGTGATGTGAGGCTTCAGACATGCTTAGGTCTTTAGAATTCCAACCAAACACATAAATTAAACAAAAACCGATTAACCAAAAACCAAATAACCGACAATAGGTTATCGAAAACTAAAAACCAATGCTAACTGAATGATTAACTGAAAACCAGGTGGTAAAAAAATAGATTTACCAAGGACTTCGGTTTTAATTGAGGCTAATAATCAAACCGAACCGAACCGTGCACACCCTTAACGTTAAGTAAACACATGAAAGAGTGTCAATCCGGTCAAAATGAATTCTAAGCAAAATGAATTCGTGTAAATCAGGGCTTTTAATCAACAAAACACTATATCTTTTAAGCACTAAATGAATTAACTTCTTAACACTAAACCTTCAAGCTTCTTAGCAGTACTGCAAAGATAAAGATAATTACATGAATTAACTTCAAGGCTTTCAAATACATATATAACAAACATTCTTTGTTAATAATCAGTCTATGGTTTAATAAAGTGACATAGCTTGCAAACCAGGTATTAGCCTTAGAATGGAAAAAGTAAAAAACTCATATAAAGCATAAGCATTACAAATGCAAGTGTGCAATAAAGGGTGTTTGGATTGATTAATAAAACTCCTTGTTTTCCTAAAGCCTTCTAAAATAAGCAACTTCAAAGTAAGTGTACATATTTTCAAGCCTAACTTACCGGGTGGTGTTCAAATTTCTTAAATACACGCCTAATTAAATCAAGCAAACTAAAAACACTATGAAGATCCTATTCTCAAATATGAAACCCTTAACCTAAAAACTTAATACACAATAAAACTGTAATTAGAAGCCAGTTATTTGATGCAAGTATCCCTATTTATCTAATTATTTACAAACTTTACCTCTTAAATAAAGGAAAGTACCAAATCATGTAAGTATACTTATTTAGGAAATTACTTTAAAGCAACATCATGTAGAAGACGGACATAATTACAATCTAAAACATATAAGTGCATATACTATTATATAAAGTAGGAAAAAGTACAATCTAAACCATAAGAAAAAAAACACCTTTTTTTAAATATACAGGAAGTGAAACACTACATGAAGCAACAGCTTGGGAAGCAGTATCAAATAATTTTCCACGAGTCGATACACGAAATATAAATATTAAGTTTCAAATTTAACAAAAATGTTTTTTTAATCTGCCCAAAAGAAAATTACACGATTCGTAGAGGTTCAATAAGGGTCGTATATCATCCGACTTGTCTTAGTCAAGCCATAATGCTCGTATCTCTGTTCTTGACGCCCCGCTATGTATAATTAGATCTTAAGGCCAAAAAAAACTCATTAATAGTTTACCCACCTTATCTTTTCCACTCCTTATTTTCTACAAAACATCCAGATAGATTAGCAAATGCATCATATTAAGAACTCAACTAAATTAAAGCCCTTTAAATCGTGAATCGATTTTGGTAAAAAGGTAGTGATGGTTGAACCCAATGGGTTCAAACGTTAACCTATTTAACCCAATTACTTGGGTAAGACTAAAAGTGAGCATCAACAATAAAATTTCACTTATAATCATTTTAATTAACTGGTTATCTGAAGATGATTCACATATTGATATCATAACCAAAACCAGAAAATAACAGCCTGTTTAATGATCTTTTGTTGAAGATCTTCAATGAGGACATTATTCGAATACGTGGTGATCACGATATCTGGATTCGAGAAAAACCACACTTGATGATCTTGATCACCACCACCAACATAAACCCAATCAGGTGAACCAGTCCCAATCACACCATTCAACCACGCCTAATTTAATGATTTAAAAGGTTTAAGAGACTAAATATCACATTGATGATCTTGATCACCACCACCAACATAAACCCAATCAGGTGAACCGGTCCCAATCACACCATTCAACCACGCCTAATTTAATGATTTAAAAGGTTTAAAGAGACTAAATATCTCATTGAAAGATTGTAAATCCATATTAAGAAGTGTACCTACCGATGAGAGAGCTCTGATGCAATGAGGATACATCGATTTAGAGATGATTCAGAGGTGAATCGATTTAGTAAGAGGGCGGTGGTGAAGGAATGGAAGAGTTAGGGTTGATATAGCTTGACCCGATCTAAACCCATTTGAAGACCCAAGACCCACGAATTTTAAAGCTTAAACGGGTTAAAAACGGGTTAAATGAAGAAGAGGCCTCCATTTAAAAATCAAGCAATCTGGTGACTCCCATAAAAGAGGGGAGCGACCACATCGCGACACTTAGGATTTTAGGGTCTTCGTTTATATATATTATAGATATAGAGAAAACTTAAAAACTCCTAAAAAAACTATTTTAACTTAAATTTTTTTTTTTTGAAGTTTCTTTTTTTTCCATTATTCTTATATGTTGTTATTGGTTAAAAAAAACTTGTCGGTATGGTGCGCATGTTTAATAGTGTGCATTGCATATATGCAAAAGTGTTTGTATTGCATAGAATACAACACTATTGCACATATTTGATACACACTATTGTACATATGTAATATAAGACTAATACACACATCGAATACACATTACTACGTATGTGTAATACAACATTAACTCACATGTGCACCACATCGACTTTTATTTTATTATTATTTTTTTCCATATAATACAACACTATTACACATATACAATACACAAATATTGAATATATGCAATAAAACACTATTAAACTCAAAAATACATAGTAATACACATGTGTAATACAACGGTATCGCACAGTAATACGCATGTGCATTACAACGGTTTTTTTTATTTATTTTTATTTTTTTATTTTTTTCGAGTGAAATATAAGAATAATGGCTAAAACAGAATTTTGAAAATATTTTTTTATTTTTAATTAAAAATAATTCTTTAGGAGTTTTTAAGTTTTCTCACCAAAGGTGAGTTTTCTCTTGATCCTCTCCCTATATATATATATATATATATATATGGGAATGTTAACGCAATAATCGCTTAACGTACATTACGTACGCGACATACGTTCAGCTAATACATTCAAACCTTTAAAAGTTCAAGGAAAAACTTAAACGTTCAGCTAATACGTTCAAATCTTAAATATTCAATGCCAAAAACCCATCATCCAGAACTCAAAATTGATCGATTGAAACTTCAAATTGATAATTAATTGAATCGATTTCAAAGATTAACTGATCCATTGGCTTCAATTTCAATTTCAATTCAACTAAACAAACCTGTGACGAGTTTTGCGTTTTTCCGATGAGTTTGTTGTCAACGGAGATGATGGTGATGAAGAGTGTTGATGGCGCCGGCGAGCGGAGGTGAAGGAGGTGTGTTGATGTCGGTGAGGGGTGGTGGAGAAGGATTGAGAGAGAGGGACAGACAGATTAGTGTAATTGTGATTTTGGGTTTCTGAAAATCAACAGTTAGAAATGTTATGTACGATAAAGGATTATTGTATTCTATCTTATATATATATATATGGGGTAAGGTTAAAATAAAAACCCACTTGAGTTGTGAAAACTCTGGGTTTTCACGAGTTTTCACAACTCAAGTGGGTTTTCATTTTATACTTCCTATATATATATAGGGTTTTTTTATTAAAACCATATATATATATATATAGAGAGAGAGAGAGAGAGGATCAAGAGAAAACTCATATTTAGAGAGAAAACTTAAAAACTCCTAAAGAATTATTTTTAATTAAAAATAAAAAAATATTTTCAAATTTCTGTTTTTGCCATTATTTTTATATTTTCTTACCTTTTGCTCGAAAAAAATAAAAAAAAACCGCTGTAATGCACATATGTAATACTGTGCGATACCGTTGTATTACACATGTGTATTACTATGTATTTTTTTAGTTTAGTAGTGTTGTATTATATGAAAAAAAATAATGTGTAGTAGTTTTGTATTATATGGAAAAAAATAATAATAAAATAAAAGTCGATGTGGTGCACATGTGTATTAATGTTGTATTATACATACGTACTAATGTGTATTCGATGTGTGTATTAGTCTTATATTGCATATATACAATAGTGTGTATCAAATATATGCAATAGTGTTGTATTCTATGCAATACAAACACTTTTGCATATTTGCAATGCACACTATTACACTTATGCATTATACCGACGAGGTTACCGACAAAGTTTTTTTTTGTTTTTTGTTTTTTTGTTTTTGTTTGGAACCAATAACAACTTATAAGAATAATGGAAAAAAAAAAGAAACTTCAAATTTTTTTTTTAAAAAGTTAAAAATAGTTTTTTGTGAGTTTTTAAGTTTTCTTTAAGAGAAGTTTTCACTAGATCTCAGCCCTATATATATGGGGTAAGATTAAAATAAAAACCCACTTGAATTGTAAAAACTCTGGGTTTTCACGAGTTTTCACAACTCAAGTGTGTTTTCATTTTATACTTCCCTTATATATATATACATACATATATATATATATATATATATATATATAGAAAATGGTTCAATTAAGGATAAGGAGTTTCCTAAGAATGGTAAGAACCAATAGCTTTTTGATATGTGTCGTCATAACCTATGGTGAAAGAATAATTTTAGGAAACTATGTCGGTTATAAAGGTGAAAGAGTAATTCTAGGAAACTATGTTGGTTTATGGTAAATTTAAATCTCAACCATTGATTAACATGATCCAATGGCTATGATCTATTCTTACTCTTCCTAGAAAACTATCTCTTTTTATTTTAACACACACACATATATATATGATTAAGTTTATTTCAGAAGTTTTTTTATTGTGAGAAGTGCAAAAAGTCCTAGCCAATCATATAATTTCCTTTTTATTTTATGTTTAATTAATTACTAGGGCAGATTAGTAAAATTTTCATGATTTGTTTTTGGTAACTAATATATAAGTTAGGAAGTTTCAAACATAATTTTCTTTTTATCATTTTTTATATTATATTGATTGAAAATTTTTTATTATTTCGTAATTCTTTTCACAAATTCAGTTTTTTATATTAAAACAACTCATTCCTAATAATTATCCCTAGACATTAAAAATACACACTACACATCAATGCTAATAACATATCCTATACACATAATATAGCATATCCTACACATTAAAAATACATGTTACACATCAATCTTAACAATATATCTTACACATTATATAGTATATCCTACACATCATAAAACATATCCTATACATTAAGCAACACATCTTACACGTCACACAACATATTCTACACATAAACCTATTTACATCTTACTTAAAGTTTATTAGCAAACAAATCTACATCTTTTTTTATTTTATTTTTATTTTCAATATTTTTATACAAATTATGCATACACACTTCAAAATACCACATACACAATACATAAATGAACCAACACACGATAAAATAATTACACACACACAATTCAAAGTATCACCTACACAATACATATATGAACCTACACATTACTTAAATGAACCTACACATGATAAAAGATACACATACATAATTCAAAAATACAACATATAAAGTATATATATGAACCTACAAAGTACATAAATAAGCCTACATACGATAAAAATTAGAACTACACTATTCGAAATGCCACCTACACGGTATATATATGAACTTACATATTACATAAATGAACCTACACGATAAAAATTACACTTACACAATTCAAAATACCACAAATACAATAAATGTATGAACCTACATAGTACATAAATGAACCTACACACGAAAAAAATACACATATACAATTTAAAATACCACATACACTAATAAAATAAATAATGTAACTTTTAACACAATCATTTTTAAATTATGAATTTAATTAGTAAATTAATTAATTGTAAACAAATTAATTCCTAAATAATGTAACTTTAACATATTGTTGGTCAACGTTTTTTTATGAACATTGAAGAACGTTTTAGCTTGTATAAACTAGAAAACATATGGTGAAACCCATGAATTTATTTGGTAATAAAAAGTTTTGGTAATACAGATTATATGATTTTTTTTTCAGGTTGTGATAACTTCTTGCGAGCTTAAATTATTAGAATGTTTTATTTGAAATATGATGTAGTTAAAATTAGGAATGTAATAATGAAATGTAAGTTACAAATGTGGCTTCTACAAAGCAAAATACCAATATACCCTTTTTGTTTGAAACTCCATTAATTTCCATTAAGATGTTGAAACTCATAATTACACTATTACCATTTTGATTGTAGACCATAAATCAATCATCATCAATGGTTATGATTACTTCTCGCTGTAAAATCACTTCTTGCAAAATCCATCCCCTATATATATATATATATATATATATATATATATATATAGGGGGAGGGTTAACGTACAAATGAAATTAACGTGCTAAACATGAGAATCAAGTAGAGTAATTATATATACAAGTAGAGTAATTATGTAATTACACCATAGAGTAATTACGTAATTACTCTGTGGTGTAATTACATAATTACTCTACTTGTATATATAATTACTCTACTTGATTCTCACGTTTAGCATGTTAATTTTATTTGTATTTGATCCAAACCATATATATATATATATATATAGATATAGATAAAAGATATAATACAATAATCGTTTATCGTACATTACGTACGAGAGTATACTGAACGTAGATCGTAACTTTTCACAATTTGATATCGTAACTTAACATAAGGGTATAATTGTCTTTTAACATCGTTTAAAAATTCAACCCCGCTACTAAATTTAGAAACGGTTTTTATTATACTCTGTTTTTATATCAAAACCCATAAACCGTTTTTGTTGAGTAATTGAGATTACGATTTTGGCGATTTGGCGATTTTTGCTTATTGTTCTATCGGACGCGATGTATTCCGATCATCAAAGTAAGTATATTTAGGTTAATTTTAAAGAAATTTGAAGTATTCGAATAGATGTTAGTAAGTTAAACATCTGATGTTCTAAATTTTTTGGTACTATTACTGTTTTCAGTTAATTTTTTGTTGAATTAATAGTTGGTTTTTACTATTTTTGTAACAGGTAAAGTAGTTTTTGATTTGATTAGAGGTAATTAGCTGAAAAAAATCTGGTAATCGCTAATCTGTTTGGTTCGATAGTATGAAGAACGTATTAGCTAAATGTATTCGAATTGAACGAATTACATACGTATTTTGAACGTGTTACTTAAAATAGGTGTGTATAGAATATACTGGAAATTCTGTTCAAAATGTATTAAATGAACGTATTAGAAAAACGTAAAAGAATTGAACGAGTTACTTAAGAACGTATTATAAATGTATTAGAATTGTATACATAGTATAATAAGATCGTACTAAAAGAACGTATTAACAGAACGTGTTAACAGAACGTATTAAACGTGTAAGGATTTGAAAGTGCTAACTTTTAATAGGTATGTATAGAATCGTATACATAGAATAATAGGAACATATTAAAGAACGTATTAAGGGAACGTATTAACCGAACATATTAAACGTGCTAACTTTTGTTAACTTATTTATGTTTTTGTGTATTTATCTATCTTATCAAGGCCTTTACTAGATGATGTCGTACCACAATTAGTGAATGCTTCTATTAAACCTATAAAAGGAATGGTATTTGAGTCTATTGATCTTGTATATGATTTTTATTGTGAATATGCAAAGAAAACTGGTTTTTGTGTTCGTAAAGAAGGTTCATACATGAATGATGGTATATTAAAGTCTAAGTATTTCACATGTTCAAAAGAAGGTCATAAACCTCCAAAGAATTATGATTCAATGGATGATAAAGATAGTTCAAAAAGACAATATTATAAAAGGAGGAAGAGACCAACTATTCAGTGTGGTTGTAGAGCTCAAATATTTTTGAAATCTGTGGATGGTATTAAGTTTGAAATAAACGAATTTGTGGAAGGACATAATCATGCAATGGTAGAAGAAGAAGATATGCATTTTGTTCGATCAAATAGGAAGTTAACTCATGTTCAAGAAGACATCTTATATGAGCTGTCAACATTAAATTTGGGTCCAGTTAAGGCATTTAATATTCTTAGACAAAGTATGGAGGTTTTGAAGAAGTTGGGGCTTCAAAAGATTATTGTAAGAATTTTAAACAAAGTTTAAATTGTTTTATTAGTGAGTTTGATGCTGAAATGGTTGTCCAAAATTAAGTGGAAAGAAAAGATGCAATGACGCATTTTCTTTTGAATACACTGTTAGTGATAATGGTGAGTTGACTCGTTTGTTTTGGGCTGATGAGATTTCAAAGAAGAATTGTTTGGCATCTGGAGATATTATCGTATTTGATGCTACTTTCAAGACCAATAAGTGCGTGATTTTAATTTTGTTTTTACTTTTCAAATTTTTATAGTTGTTTTAAATATTATTTAACTTTTTATGCTATTTTTATAGGTACAAGGTGGTTTTTGTGCCTTTTACTGCTATTTAATAGAGGTTGATTTTTTTATCTCTTTTTGCTGGTGCTTCAGAGTCTGAAACTGATTTTTCGAAATCAACTTGAATTTTCCTTTTTTTCTTTTTAGTTTGATGTTTCTGAATCTTCAGTGGTGTTTCAAAGTCTGAATCTGATTCCCTTTCCTCACCTTGATTTCTTTTAAGTTTATTTTTGCTGTTGCAAGGTTTTTTTTTAGATTGCTTATGTTTATCATCAATTTTTTGTTGAATAGCATCTATTCAAACATATTACAACAAGGTATAAGCATCAAACTAACATAAACAACTATATAAGCTAAACGTTTTGCTTATACGTTCTACTAACAAGTTCTGTTAAAAAAACTCTCTAAAACAACTATGTAAGCATCAAACTAACAAAAACAACTATATAAGCTAATACGTTTTGCTTATATGTTCTACTAACACGTTCTGGTAAAAAAAAAAAAAACTCTGAAACAACTATATAAGTATCAAACTAACAAAAACAACTATATAAGCTAATACGTTTTGCTTATACGTTCTACTAACACGTTCTGGTAAAAAAAAACTCTGAAACAACTATATAAGCATCAAACTAACAAAAATAAGCTAATATGTTTTGCTTATACATTCTACTAACACGTTCTGGTAAAAAAAAACCTCTGAAACAACTATTTAAGCATCAAACTAACAAAAAAACTATATAAGCTAATATATGTTGCTTATACGTTCTACTAACACGTTCTGGTTTAAAAAAAAAAACTCTGAAACAACTGTATAAGCATCAAACTAACAAAAATAAGCTAATACATTTTGCTTATACGTTCTCCTGACACGTTCTGGTAAAAAAAACTCTAAAACAACTATATAAGCATCAAACTAACAACAACAACTATATAAGCTAATATGTTTTGCTTATACGTTCTACTAACACGTTCTGGTAAAAAAAAATCTGAAACAAACAATCAACAATCCAATTTGGCTTCATCTAATACTCTTTTCTAATACGTTATGCTAACACATTCTGTTTAAAAAAATGTTTAACAAAATCTTATAAAACTCCAATTTGATTTTTCTAATATGCTTTGTTAAAACGTTTTTCTAATACGTTTCTGTTTAAAAAAAATCAACAATACTGCTTTTTACATCATCTCAGTTGAACTAATATGTTCGTCTAAAAATTGCCAAAATCAAATCATCTTATGCAACTAAAGAATCTCATAATACGTTCCTTTAAACATAAACGTCTACCTATTACGTACGGTTAAAAACTTTTGAAGACACAAAAACAATGCAGTGCCGTCAAAATCCGAAAATTTGTCTAATACGTTTAATTACAGGTTTAAAATATATATTAACAAGTATGCTTGGAATTTTTTAGAATTACCTGATTTTGTAGTTTTTTGTGGTCTGTCGTGTTTCTTTTTCGACCTACGTTCCTTGTTCACCTTACTAATCCGAACGTTTGAAGTAGGGTTTGCTTTTGACTGTTGATTGACCTTCATTTTGTAAGCAATTGGGGGTTTGATTGTCATTTGGAATGCGGGTTTAGGATTTTTGTTAGTAGTTGACTAATTGAAGCTAAGAAAGGATTTGGGGGAATTTTGAAGAACAGGGATTTGGGGGAATTAGATTTGGGGAGTATAGTTGGACGGAAAATCTTTTGGATGGAAATACCCTTTTGTTAACTGGCGTATCATGGCATATAGTTGTATTAAAAAAATTTAATCGCGTACAATTGTACGTTCAGGATACTCGCGTACGTAATGTATGATAGTGTATTAGCGTACGTTCAGGATATATATATTAATAAAACTTATCACTTTAAAATCTAAACATTAACAGAATCATAAAAAAATATAAAAAATTAGAATTTTATAGTTTCTTTATCTATTTATTGAGTATAATACATACTTTCATACCACTTCCATCATACTACTCCCATTAACATTTGATTTTCTACGTCTAGATTCTTTCGATTTTTTGTTTTTTTTTACCATAGATCCAAATTTGTGTTTCAACCTTAATGATTCGGAAGATTATTTGAAAGTTTAGTATGATGGAAAGTCTTTATTTTGTTTAAATGCTTTTATTAATTTTTTAATACTATAAAATAATCATAATATATATTTATTTGATATAAAATTTGTTTAGTTGAGTTGTAGAATGAGAGTGAAAAGTTTGGGTATAGTTGGGTTGTGTACGTGGAAGAAAGAGAAATCAGCTTTTTAATAAATAGTTTGGTTGGGTTGGGCACCCCTTGAATAAAAAATCATGACTCTGTCGCAGCTGGATGAAGTCCGACATCCCGACGATATGTTTATGTTTTTTTATATGATTGTAGAAAATTGTTTGTGTATGGAAGGCACTGATCGTGGTTGTGTATTTTGAATGTTTCCACTGCACGTTAATAAAATTCTCTATGTTTAGAAATTAATTATGTTGCACGGATGTACCCAATTGCTAAAGTCTCTGGTTTAGGGGTTTCAAATTGATGGGATGTTAAATTTTGATTCCCCCTTTCTCATTAACCTCTTGACCCTTTAAATAGGGAATACAAACATAAGTATGATACAATACGATCTTGTGAATAAATAAACTTATATGCTATAACATGTGCCATATATATCTATCTACTAATACTCCCCTTCAGTTTGAGCGGTAGTAAGACGAACGGTTAAACTGTCACGAAAGGATTCAAAAAGCTGACGAGATAATCCCTTGGTGAAAATGTCGGCAAATTGTAAAGCAGAAGGCACATGAAGAACACGAACATGCCCAAGTCAAACCTTTTCCCGTACAAAATGTATATCGAATTCAACATGCTTGGTGCGTTGATGTTGAACCGGATTCTGAGATAAGTATACCGCTGAGATGTTATCACAATAAACAATAGTGGCCTTTGACAATGGAGTATGTAGTTCAAGTAGTAGGTTACGAAGCCGCGTGGTTTCGGCAACCGCATTGGCAACCGCACGGTATTCGGCCTTAGCACTATACCGAGATATAGTCGATTGACGTTTAGAAGACCAAGAAATCAAATTATCTCCAACAAATACACAATAACCCGAGGTAGATCGTCGAGAGTCAGGACAACCGCCCCAATCGGCATCGGAGTAAGCTTGTAGGCTGTTTACTTTTGATGGTGTGATTCGGATGCCGTAATCAATGGATCCGCTGATGTACTGTATTATTCTTTTCATGAAAAGTAAATGGGTATCCCTTGGGGCATGCATGAAGAGACAAACCTGTTGAACGGCGTATGTAATGTCCGGACGAGTAAAGGTGAGATACTGTAGGGCCCCGGCTAGAGCTCGGTATTCCGATCCACCAGGAAGAAGATCCCCATCTGTGGCGCTTAGTTTAGCCGCGGTGTCAACGGGAGTTGCACATGTTTTGCATGAGGTTAAACCGGCACGTGCAATAATATCTTTCGCATAAGTCGCCTGGGATAAGAAGAGACCATTACTGTCTCGAGTGACGGCAATACTTAGAAAATGATGAAGCGAACCAAGATCACTCATAGCAAATTCCCGGGATAATGTTTGAATGATCGTACGGAGTAACTTGGAATCCGAAGTCATAAGAATACTATCATCTACATATAGTAATAAATAAGCTAATTTTCCCCCGTGGGAGTAGACAAATAGCGAGTTATCACTAGTACAGCTACAAAACCCATGCTTAATGTTGTACCTAGAGAATCGATTATACCATGCACGGGGAGCTTGTTTAAGCCCGTAGAGAGCTCGTTTCAACTTACAAACATGTTCGGGTACACCACGGTCAACGAAACCCAGCGGTTGGTGCATGTAGTTTGCTTCTTCTAATTTTCCATGAAGGAAATGCATTTTTAACATCTAATTGGTTGATCGGCCAATTCCGTGAAACGGCTAGACTCAGTACCGTGTGGATGGTGGCCGGTTTGACAACTGGACTAAAAGTGTCATCACAATCAATGCCAACGGTTTGGGACTTTCCATTAACGACCAAACGTGCTTTATACCGATCCAAGGAGCCGTCGGATTTAAAGTTATGACGAAATAGCCACATACATTGAATGACCGGGTGATCAGTGGGACGTGGAACCAAGTCCCACGCATCATTTTTTGTAAAGCCGTAAATTCATCGTGCATGGCAGCTCGCCAATTAGGATCTGACCGGGCTAAAGCATAAGTTTTAGGTACCGGTGATAAGGTGGGAGGGGTGGTTGTGGTGTGAAGGTTTAAGCGGTCGACGGGTTTGGTGATGCCACTACGAGCGCGAGTGATCATCGGATGTATAGGATTAATAGGAGCAATGAGTGATTCTTGGTGTGGCGCGGTTGGGAGAGGATGAGTAATCGTAGGGCTAACCGAATGCAGTGGGATATGGGTTGGATGGGGGTAGTGTAACCGAAGGTGGCATATGGTGTGGGCTGGTTTGTTGTTGACTGGATAGAGTGGACGTTGGGTTAAGTATGTTAAATGGGCCATGAGGATAGGTGATGGGTTGATAATCAAGAAAGGAATAAGAGAACATTTGGGGTTGTTCTCGATACGGGAATGTAAGTTCATCAAAGACAACGTGTTGTGAAATGATGACTTTGTCGGTTAGTGGATTGTAACATCGATACCCATGAAAATTGTTGGGTATCCCAAAAAAATGCAACGAACCGAGCGGTTACATAATTTATGTTGTTGGGTTGAGGCGGTATTTGGGTAACACGCGCACCCAAATACACGCAAATGATCATAGGTTGGGTGTCGCTGATAGAGGGCGAAGTGAGGAGTTGACAAGAAGAGGCGTTTGGTCGGTAAAATATTGTGAAGATAGGTGGCGGTGTGTAGTGCTTCAACCCAAAAAGAAGCAGGTAGATTAGCGTGGGTTAAAAGGGTACGCACGATGTCGTTCGGTCGTCAAATCATACGTTCCGAATGACCATTTTGTTGTGATGTTTTGGGACATGATAAACGAAATACAAGGCCATGATTGTGAGCAAAAGTTTTAAAGGTATTGTTATCGAATTCTCCGCCAAGGTCACATTGAAATGTTTTAATTTTAAGGTTAAACTGAGTACAGACAAATTGGTAAAATTTAGCAAATGTGGGGAAGGTTTCAGATTTGTATTTTAACGGGTATATACAAACAAAGTGTGTATAGTTATCAATGAGGACCATATAGTATTTATATCCGGATTTGCTAAGCACCGATGACGTCCATAAATCATAATGAATGATATCAGAAGGTGCATAGGTAATAGATTGAGAATCATAAAATGGTAAACGTGTATGTTTTGAAAGTTGACAAGAATTGCAAATATGAGAACCCGTAGGTTTGCTACAATAAATGGAAAAACGAGAACGTAATAAATTTAAGATAGTATCCCTTGGATGGCCAAGCCGGCGATGCCATTGATCCGAGGTGGTGGTGACAAAAGCAGATGAGTTCGCCGGTTGAGTGAATGGATAGAGATCGCCTGTGCTATCGTGGCGGGAAAGATGGGCCCTAGTCTTGTAATCCTTCACAGTGAAACCATAAGGATCAAATTCAGTAGATGTTTGGTTATCAATATTAAATTTACGAACAGAAAGTAAATTTTTAATAATGCGAGGAGCGTAAAGAATGTTATTTAAGTGATAGGTTCTGTTTGGAACGGGTAGGGTAGTATGGCCGGATCCGTGAATTGGGATTGAGTTGCCATTACCGACGAAAATAGACTTAACTGGAACAGATGAAATATGATGATTTATTTTACCTAGGTCCGAGGTGAGGTGTGCGATAGCACCAGTATCCATGTTCCACAGGTCTTGACCATTGAGATTCACTTGTTGCATAGTTTGTGCTAGGTCAGAAAGATTGTAATATGTGTACCCGGAAAACGATGACGGACCCGGGGCAGATGAGGTTGTGGACGAGGCTTGTGTAGGTGGTTGCGATGGAGGAAATTGAGCCTGTCTCCCATACCCGTTCCACTGGGGTGTCCAAGGAGGTTGTTATTGGCCCATATAAGGCGGTTGGGCTGGGTAGGGAGTGGGTGGCGGGTTCCAAGTGGTGGGCCATGGATTGTTGGGCCAAGACTGATATTGCGGTGGTTGTGGATACCCGCGACCGCCCGAGTAGCCTCCAGAGTGATTTCCCCGTCCACGATTGTAGCTGCGGCCGCCTCTATTTCGTCCTTGATAACCCCTGCCACCCCCACGGTATTGTGAAAAACCACGACCTTGAGTGGTAGATGACTGACCACGATTGTTAGGTGGCTCAGTAATTGCCGCAAGAACCGTATTAGCGTTTCCTTGATGGGTTTGGTTTTTAATACGCATCTCCTCGTGGTTAAGCATGGTTCGGGCGTCATCCCATGATGGTGCAAGTAGGTTAATGAGCGCACCGACAACCGCATATTCCGGTGGTAAACCTTGAACTAATTGTGTCACCAATCTTGAGTCAAGAACAGGCTGCCCAACATCGCCTAATTGATTAGCGATTTCGTTGAGTTTTTGACAGTAGTCGTCTAGCGATGAGCATGCAGTGAGGGTTAAGTTGGAAAATTGTTGGTTGAGTTGTCCGGCTCGAGCAGTTTTGTTTTTGAGAAAAATATTCTCGAGTTTCACCCATATGTTGCGAGCGGTGGTGTTGCTTTCAATCACCCGATTCAAGAAAATATCATTAACGGTGCCGTAGATCCATTGGAGAACCAATGCATCTATTTCTTTCCAAGTGCAGTAGCCTTCGGAGTCCGCAGCGGGTGGTTCGGTACCATCAATATGGTCCGAGTCCTTATAGGCGGTTGCATGGAGGTAAATAACTTTGTCCAGGCTGCGTAGGTGATGCTTGATCCATCAAGGGTTCGGATTTTAGTGTTGATGTTTGTGACAGAGTATGCTGGGTGAAGCGCCATAGCTTTGGTGTCGGTGGAGGAAGCCGAAGCTTCCTTATCATTGGTCATTGCGGCAGGTGGTGGTTGTCGATGACCAGATTTACGAGAGATAGAGGAAAAGATGACGGCTGATAAAAAAAAATAGGTTTAGGTATAACCTAGCTGTGATACCATGATGGAATGTTAAATTTTGATTCCCCCTATCTCATTAACCTCTTGACCCTTTAAATAGAGAATACAAACATAAGTATGATACAATACGATGTTGTGAATAAATAAACTTATATGCTATAACATGTGCCATATATATCTATCGACTAATACAAATATCATAAATTCTAAAACTTATTTTATGTTTGAAGAAGATTTTTTAAGTAATATTATATAAATATTTCATTAGTACTTATTTTGAATCAAGTTCCTGGTTGAACTCTCTAACCGACTTTGCCTTCTTCATCTTTGCGATCTTAATCCTATCAAATGGTGCATACTGAATTTTTTAATCCATCTTCAGTTTTTGTTCAAATTTCTTTTATTCTACTATTCCTACACTTTATTTTTATATGTATATTTCTTATCCATAGTCCTATATATTTTTTTATCTTCATCTTAAATGGTCGACAATGGTTTGAATGCATATATAGTGGATTTTTATTTGTTCTTTTTTTCTATAATTCCTACACTAACTGATGTGATTTAAACATGTGGCCGACAGTCATCATCAAATGGATGTACCCAGGTCCTAGTGGAGGTGATTCATCACTTTGTTGGTAAAAGGTTTCACAACGTGCATCACATCTCCGGGAGGATGTGACGCTATTAAAAGTTAATCCTGAAACAAATTTATCGAGAAGTTGAAGAGGCTAAACAAAAATATATTAGCAAGAATAATATGAATTATTTAGTTTCTTCGAATAAGTGTTGTCTTGTTTTGTAAGTTGTTAATTTAGTATAAATAGCGGGTTAGGCTTTATGTATTTAAAAGTGTCAAGCATTATGAGATCAAAGTGTTGTTTTCGTGTTCTTGGGCCTGATTTCCAACAATTGGTATCAAAACGGTTTGACAATAAAGCGGTTTTGAGAGTCGTTTCCGAGAAAGGTAGCAACCCCGCCTAGTACGGGGTTGAGAAAAGAGAGCGTGCAATAAGGTGTGGAAGGTGTTGTTCAGGTGTTGTAGCAAGCAAGATCATCACGTGAAGATGGAAACAAGCAGCCACGTTAAGTGAAGAAAGTGAGGTTGTAATATCGAAGTTCATGTTTTTTTTTGGTTGAATTAACTAAGCAAGGTAAAAGAAAGCAAGCTAGCTAGCATATGGCTCTCGAATAGCATATTAGGAATGATCGGGTGTTAGGAGAAAAAGGAGAAGCAAACAACTAGGTTGAGGAAAGAAAAAAAAGGTGTTCATTAATAAAAACATGCAAGTACATTTTCCTTGTCACATTTTGAAAATCTTAATTAAACAGCGGAAGACTTTGACTAAGTTGTTTCGGGTAATGACAGATGCAATTTCAGCCAATCACAATTAAATTTACGTATAATACATAAGTTGGATTTTATTCAACCATCAGAGTTTTTACACGTGTCGTAATACACTACTTTATTCAAATATAAGTCCAAATTTTGAAAAGTCAACAGTTTCCATTCAAACACACACGTCATCTTTTCCCGCGCCCTCCACGAAGCTTCCATGTTTTGATTTACTTGAAAGACACATTTAAAATATTTTGCCACGCAAGGTTGGTGAGTTCTCAATTTTTAAAACCATGCATTTTGAAACAAAGCTTTTCTTTGTTTAATTATTTCCATAAATACCACTTCGTCCATACGGCCCGAAGTCAACTTTCATTGAAGTAGCGAAAATCATGTTAACGACTTACAGTCGTATCAATATATATATATAGTCCTCTTCGAATGCTTATGAAGGTAATCCATAATTCAAACTTTATCCAACATTTTATTATTGTAACAAGTGTATTAGTCATAAGTTTGCAACAAATATAACACATACAAGGAATCTAAACCTATAACCCGACACATACCAAACTCAAAATATTTGCCCCCAATATTTAACTTGTAACATCCATATTTTGAGATTAGTAAATAACATAAAGTTTTATTATTAACTGTGTGTCGTTAATTTAATTGTGTGTGTTAATGTTTGGATAATAATGGGATTTGGAATTGTGAGTGGGATTGTGGGGCCCAAAGCCCCCTATATAAACCTAACCCCTCCACCCTTTCAACATTTTTCTTTCCTTTCACACACACACTCAAGAACACACACAGTTTCTCTCTTCTACCCGGATCCAACCTGTGCAAAAGGAAGAACGAACCTTGGGTGTAAACACCATAAAACAAGAAACACCACCAAGATCCTCGGATCTATCCAGATCCGAACCTGAGACCAGAAGGCGAGTTTTGGCCAACAAGGTTCAGTTTTGGGGTTGATTTCGACATGCAAACTTATAGAACGTTAGATCGGGTTGTATAACGTAAGAAAAACGTAAACTTGGTAAGTTATAATATCACGGGGGTGTTATAGGACAAATGGGTTCAGACGGGTTCTAAGGAAGGGTCTCGGGGTAAGATGGCTCTAAACGACGAAATAAGGTAATAGGGTCTTATTTGCATGAAAAGGGCTTCGCATCGCATGCCATGCGAAATCCAAGAATTTCGCATTGCACGCCATGCGAAGCGAAATGGGCCATGCGAAGCGAAATAACCATGCGAAGCGAAATGGGCCATGCGAAGCGAAACTTCCATGCGAAGCGAATCCAATGCGAAGCGAAACTTCCATGTGAAGCAAAATTCCTATGCGAAATTTCCATGTGAATTTCTATGCGATTCATTTTTCTGATGCAATTTCGACCCCAGCCAGGGGCTCTACCCCTTGGACCCTGCTAGGGGCTGCCGCCCCTAGACCCCGCTACCAGGGACGCTGCCCCCGGACCCCCGTTAGTCGAGGGTTTCATTAACGTAGATGTATGAGGTAGTAGTAATAGATAATTGACACTCGTAATGTGTTACACAGTTAGCCGTGCACAGCTAAGGAAGGGTATTACCATTAACTCGGAGAGAAACCAACTCCAGGTGTTCTAGCCCCTTTATCTGTTAAGTTTTGGGGCTGTGTGCATGCTCCTATGTGATAAAAAATACACTTACGTGTGATATGTGTATGATTGTGTATTGAATGTTATTATTATAGAATGTGTATACGAAAGAGTAAGTATGTACATATTTTATAACTAGAAAATATGTAAAGTATGCACGTATAATGAAATGTATGGATGATTGACAAGACAGATATGGTGGTATGGATATTCGAGACAGAAGGGACCAGACCCTCATAATATCTGTGATGTTAGGGACCAGACCCTTCTAATATCTGTGATGTTAGGGACCAAACCCTTACAATATCTGTGATGTTTAAGATAGAATAGCTTGTGGTATACCATAGGGTTTTATGAAAGAAAGTATGTAAGTACGTATACATGTATATAACGTATGTATGAAAGAAGTAATAATAAGTAAGAATAAGAATGTAAATGTATGTTAATTGATTATCTAGAACTCACTCAGCATAGGTGACCTCTAGTATGCACGCAGGTAAATAGAATGCGACAGGTTGCTTGAGGGGAGGCACGTGGCAATAAGGTGAAGACTGGCATCGAAGAAAGAAGATTCGCGTGCTATTTATTTTATGAATCATTATGTTATGTTTTAAGACAATTAACTTTTGTTAAGACAAGATTCAATGTTTTGTAATGTAATGCATGAAGTTTTAATTATTCCGCAAAAGTTTTAATTAACTCTGATTTTAGAACTGTGTTTATGAGTAAATCCAACACTAGAGTAGGGTTATCGGAAACAGGGCCTTACATAACTAGAGTGACTGGTCGGCAGGCAGGGCGTCACCCCGATAGATCTATCAATATTTCTACGTCCCAATACAAGGTTAACGGTTATAAAGACCGGGTAGTTGTTTCCTTACCTTCGCGTTCATACTATATTTAGGCAGTTGTTTCCTTACCTAAGTATTTCATGCCAGTCTGGTTTAACCCATTACATTTAATACAATTGTAAAATAAAATGCTTACGGAATGTGTCTTTCCCCCAAAAACATTTATAAAACATTTAATTAGTAAAACGAGGGGATTTGTGGGAAACTCACCTTCGGTAAGTACAACGTCAGATATGTCCAAACACCTTATGTCCTATTAATATAGTATACATTTTTAATAATCTATACATTTTAAGTTGTTCGCTCAACTTAAAATATTTCACACAAACGCTTTAGTTTTCTTAAAACATTTCTTTTTTTTTATCTTTTATTAGTTCAAGTTCGATCGACCCGTTGACGACTTTTATTTTGTTTAAGTCCAAGTTACGTTTTCACACAAGCACGCAAGATCCTAACTTACATATATTTATGTATGTATACTTATCTTAAATAATAGCTAGTATCAATACACATATACATGTATACAAGTAATAAAGTAACAACTAACACAATGCTATTATTATAACAATAAATTATTATTATTTAAATTTATAAATATTAATAAATTTATAAATTAGTTGCTGGAATATTTATTAGTGTATAGCTTTGTAAAATAAATAAATGATTAAATTTTAAAGTTGTTTTCACCGGTTTTGTCGGTTTCGCGATTAATGGCGAACCAGTTAACTTTTTCATGTGAAACTTTATGTTTTAAATTTTTGAGAACACTTTTTATATGAAATGTATAAGTTTTATAAGTTCTCTTATAAACATACTTTATTTATCATTTTAATTATTATTTTCATAAAATTAGCAAATTTAACGTTTTCGTGTTGGTTCTTGTGACACGAACCGTCTAGGATCAAGTTTTTACTAACTTATCCTTAATGTATAAATTTGAGTAATGTATAACATTATTTAGGTTTGAATGGCTGTTCTAAAATAATTTCTAGAGGCATATCGGTTTGCGTTAAAAAGCCGAACTTTTCAACCGTTTAAGCAACCGACAAGCAAACTATGTCAAACGAAATATACCAAACACTTTAAGCATCAAATAAGTTCATTTCTAACTTATAAAGAACTAAAATTTCCATATTACAAAATACAAGTTTTAAACACTTTTCAAGCTAACATGCTCAAGCCTTAACTTACTATAAGTAGTAGCATGCGAACTAGTTGATTTTCATGAGGCAAAAATGCATTTCCTATACTTAAATATCCAGATTTTATCTCTAAATTATCATGTCCTAATCATTCTCATTTAATCCAAATTTTCATCTTTTCCAAATACAAGGTATAGAACTAACATGTACCTTATGCAATTTGACTTGTACATTTTCTATATGTAAACTTTTACCTAGTTGTTTAACTTTACTAATCTATGCATTATTATTATTATTATTATTAATTAATAACCGGTTCAATAATTTAATATTCATTAAACAATTTTGGATTCAACAATCACGTTCTATATTCTAGCATGAACCTAGACATGACTATCATCATTCAAGTAAGCAGGCAAGTTAACCCACATGAACATCCATAATCTTATTTTAAGAACTCATTTTTAAACCAACAATATTACTAATTATATGTTCATGTTCTACCATTTTATCCAAGACAAAATATAAAATATTATGGAGCTTAAACTAACATCAATAATCAAATCACAAGTATCTAACATAACCCATTTTCAACCAAAACACTCATATCTTCCATTTTCTCTTTCCAAAATGTAAACCCACTTTACCATTTTTGCAACTTAAGAACACCAAAAATCACCAAATAATTAAGTATTCAATCTAACATGTTTGTTTATAATCAAGAATCAACATCAAACAATCTTTGACCAAAATGGGTTTTAATCCATGTATGTATATATGCATGTGGGTCTTCGGCTCCCACATACACACACATACACATTCACGGAACACACATGCACCCACTCTTTATCATCAATCATCCAATCTAGGTGTATTCCTTGTTTCTTTTGTGTGAAATATCTCAAGTAGCAAAAATCAAAAATCAAAACTTAAGCATTAAGTTTTACCTTAGAATTTTAGTTGAAAAAGGTGGAAGAAAAGATGATGAAAATATCTAAATGGGTGCTTAAATCCTTGATTCCCTAAGCCTTCTTTCAAGCTCCTAATCTTTAATTTTATGATAGACAATCTTTAGGCTTCCATTTTCTTGCTTAATCTTGAGTGAAAAGTGATGGTGTAGGTAGGTGGTGGTTGCCGACGGGTTGGGTAAGGAAGCAAGAGAGAGGTGTTTTTGCTTTGTATTATTATAAAGCTTTTAAGAACTATGCATGTTGTGGATTAAACATGCTGTGCATTCTTGAATCTTGAAAGAAAAATGAAGATGATGGATGGATGATGATGGTTGGTTTTCAAAGATGAAATGGTGAGATGATGATGGTGACCAGTTATATGGAGTAAGGAGATAGAGTAGGTTTGATGAGTTTGAATTTTAGAATAGTGCATGTGTAAGTGGTAGGTTGATTTGTCAAATCATGAAGCTTCCATGTATTAAGTGACATGAGTGGGTGAAAGGGGTGATGGGTTGGGCGTTGGTTTTGAGGGGAAAGGGATGGGTTGGGTTGGGTTGGGTTGGGTTGGGTTGGTTAGTGGGTTTTTAAACAATTATCTTAAGTTTCCGTTTTAACGTCTAACGAACTTTAGCTAATCAAATGAATTCCGATCCTAATAATTTCTATCAGACTTTATCCGATATTGAATTTCTGACAATATGGACTAAAGAAATTAACTTTTGGTGGTGGTTGGTTTCGGGTTCATATAATGTCCGACACTGGCTCTTGAACCGCTAACTTTTTAGCTATTTCGAACCGAACCTTCTAAAAATAAGTTTGTAACTTATTACTAATGTTTTTATCATAATAATAATTTTTCAAGTTATTCTAGATACTTTGGACATTTAACATATTTTTAAGTCGTAGCCAGTGTTCGTTTCGCGTAGTGTCCGTTACGCGACAAAATTTAACTTTTCGAACATAAATAATTATATCACATATATTTGGAGTTTTTGGACTAAAATAATGCTACTTTATTTATTATATTATTTATTTACATAAGCACGTGGCGTAAAGATTGTTCAAAACACATGCGACACTATTAAGTGACAATATTATTATTAATTAATCTCAACATTAAATACACAAGTTTGAAACAAAGAAATTACATTTAATAAAAGAAACATTCAAATCAACTTGTCTAATTATTGTTGTAACCTAAGTCTAGTGTCTTCATCATGACATCATCTTCTAACAATGGTACCTGTAGCATATGTATAAAATAATGTCAATTAACTAAATAGTTGATGAGTTCACACAGTTTGATATAAGTACGTAAAAACCATACAATTCCATGAACAAGCGTAAATCGAGCAAGTAAAGTTCTTTCCAGTTGTTAACAACCAACATACTCGGATAATCACACAAGTAAGGTCCTTTCCAGACGTCCTCGGATAATGAGGCCCTTTTCCACTCATAACAAAATGGTCCTGAGTGCAAATGGGGGCGTACGATCATTCTTGTTGAGGCTACCACGTGCAAGTAAGTTCGAGCAAGTAATCAAGTAAACACACAAGTCCATGTAATGATTTGTAGTTTGTAAACAAAATCGTAAATAATTTGAGTTTGTATGATACATATGCTACCCCAAAAGTAATAAAAGAGTAAAAGCGGGTGTGAGAAACTCACCCTTGAAATTGAAGCTAAAATAAAGTTAAAAGCCGAAATGTTTCAAAGGAACCAAAACGAAACGATCCTCACGAACTATAAATAATAATTTATACGAAAATTTAAAGACTAACTAATGAGATTTGCCCTGTCATGCCCTTTTCATGGGGCACTTATATATATGATGCACCAGTGGCGTATCCGCCATGCCCTTATCATATTGCATTTGTCTCGTCTTTCAAATCATTCCAGGTTTTGAGTTATTACACACAACGTACTTATTATTTCTTCCATACGAGGACTTAGATAATTACGTGTTGACCTATAATTACCTTTATCGTCGGATGGTCCACATAATCTGTCCCATTGTGTGGGTTTTAAGATAAAATAAATTCTTATATGAGAGCTTTAAAATCAAGAAAAATAAACTGTAAGGATTGAAAATAAGAACAATATATAAACAAGTCCTTGAGGTCAAGGATAAGCGAAAACATTAGGTCCAAATGAAATCGATGAAGTTTAAACGAAATAAACGATGTTATTGAAGTTTTAATGAAATAATCGAGATTCTAGAGTAACCTAGAATAATAATGAATGAAAACGTTAAAGTCTGGAACATCAACATAATTAAACGAAACATTGAAGTTAAGAATAACAAAGTAAATAAATGTGGCATTGAGCCAACAAAATATAAACGTGTAAGTCGGTAAAGTATTGGGTTCGAGAAAAGACGAAACTTTAATATCAAAAATCCGAATAGAGTAAATTCTTGGAGTTAATACTGACTTGTTAAACAAATGAAAACTTACAATAAAGAAAATATCAATGTGAATAAGGACATCATTGAGATTAAAAATAACACAGTAAATAACTGAAACTTCGAGATCAAAGTAAAAAATCGGTCTCAAATTGATGACATTGAGATCAAAAACAAAATAATTGAAATTTCAAGACCAAAGTAAGACATGGGTCTTAAATCGATAAAACATCAAGATCAAGAATAACAAAGTGATGCTAATAACACATTGAGCGGAAATAGAACCAAATAAAATAAACAAAATAATTTGTGTAAAAATAAACTCAGCATGTACATGTGACTTCTATTAGGTTTTAAGTAAATGAATTCGCTTAGGGGGTAATCCAGTTATAGATAGTCAATGTAAAAAAAATTAAGGTTTTATTAGATAACTATGTACATAAACATATTCATAGTCCCAATTTCCACTTTACGGTTACATTTATGGGATATCGGTTATAGACCGCGAGATTAAAATAACAAAAGTAAATCGATTCAAAAATAATGTATGAAAAATAGTTCACTAATTAACAAATAACCAAACTCAAAATCAACTTCACAAACGACCTTCGAAAGAATTTGATACATAAGATTATTTCGATTGTCCAAAACAGAATTATATATATATATATATATATATATATATATATATATAACATGAAGAAGAAAGAAAAACAAAACGAGGCTTGCGATGCATGTCTTCTGGAAGGTGGGTTGTAGTATGAAATTTATTATGGGGGCGGTGCCATGATTTATTAACCCGAAACTTGTTGGCGTTGACAAAGAAGGGAAAAGAAATGATTGTTGAGATTCGTTCAAGTTTGTGAAAATCGGTTATAAAAGCATGATGTTATTATAACTCAAGGAAAAATAATAATAATAATTTTTTGTATGATATATATATATATATATATATCTATTATTATTATTATTTATTATTTATTATTACATTATAATGCGTATTAGAGGCTTTTCATCTCCTTTTTCTCTCTCCTTAATACACCGTTAAATTAAATGTGAAACTCACCGCCGGCGACCTTAACATAGCTCCTCCTTCGGTTACATTCAATTCTCCGGCCACGTTACTTCTCTAATTGCTCCTTCAGTTAGCGTCTTTTATCTATTCAATTGCTCTTTCAAGACACCATTTAATTCTGGCATCCATTTCACCTTTAAACATGCCATAAACCGTAGCTCCAGCCTTATTTCTACCAGCCACAGCCTCAACCTTCATTCATCCGGCCGGCTAACCATGTCTCCAATGGACATATCGAATTCTGACAATCGACATACCTTATTCGTCATCATCTACATCTCCAGGTTTGTCTTTCTCTTAACCAGTTTCATTCTTTGATAACATTTTTGTTGTGTTCAAATTTAATCCTTTTTTGCAAGGCTATGATTCTTCATATGTTGTTATTATTGTAAGTTTTCAATTAGGTTTTGAATCGAATTTTCACATGAAACTTACATAATCTACTTTTATAAATTGAAAGCAAGGCAATTTGAGCCTTAACTATGTTACTTGGACTGGAATCAACTAAAATTTCCATTTTAATGGATTAGATTAACCAAAATAATTACGAATCTGTTTGTTAATTGTTTTCGAGTTGTTGTTTAAGGCCTTAGGTAACCAATATATTCATTATGTTATTCTTTAGGAGGTTTGATGTGAATACGGTGGATGCTAGGGGCGCCAAGCTAAAGTTGATACTTTTCAACCATTTGAAAGTATATTAGGGGCAAATGAAGTATATTTTTATTATACTAACATCATTTTTTCCATACCTCAAGCTAATGATAGTGGACCTTCACAATTCTCAAGTGCCCGTTTTGAACAAAAGGATGTTAGTCTAGCTGATGTAGATATTATTTCAAGAAAGTTACCCTTTTAAAGTACAATTATACCCTTTTGATGGTAGTTAATGATTTATTTTTTTGTCATATAGGATGTTGCAGTTCTTGTTGTGGAGAAGCGGGATGAAAGGCTCGGTAAGCCACTTAGGTTCTTTTGGTCTAACTGGGAATCTAGCACTTCAACCAAAGTACACCTTGTCTATTTTATATATTTTTCCTTCATATTCATTTGAATCCTTTGGTGGGTAGTGTGTGGAGCATAGTAGGATGCTACTTTCTTTAAAACCTTTGTAATTTGTGGTGCTAAAACAACTGTGTTGAAACGAGTAAAATGATTCGGAAAGGAAGTTTTAATTCAAATGTTGATAATAAGGATGTAATTGGAACTTTTATTATCCAATCAGTGGATCTTGTTCGGTTAGTTCCTAAGATTCCCATTAGTCACTCCATTTTCTTTATTGTTTGTATATTTATATTTTTAGATGATCTGCTATACAAGTATTGAATTTTTTATGCAAAAAATAGTAACTGCAGCAGATGGTTTTGTTGGACATGATCCATCAGAACGATTTGTCACATCATTGGCATCAAGTGAAAATGTTACTTCAAAAACCAGGATATCTAATATGTAGACTATCTTCTATCTTATGCTATATGTGAATCGAACCCCTCATGACGGCTACGATTTTTTGTTGTGTATATTTTTTCCCCATAAATATAACTTACCAAATCATACAGTGGGCAATCATCTAAAGACTGTAGAGATGGACGGTTGGCTTCATTCAACATCATTCCTATCAGCACTGATGCTACTAAGGTACTCGGTATTTCAAGTTTCAAATTTTTATAATACACGGAAGTTATAGAAAATTATGTTTTTGGACTATGTGTAAAAGTTAAAACAGATTGAAAGTCAACCAAACTCTACCAGTCTAAGCTTTTGCATTAAAAAGGTTAGATTATTGTGCATATAGTTTTATATTTGTGATCATATACATAATACATTAATTTATTTGTACAATAATATAGGGCTTTCTTTCTAATCTTTTTGGTGGTACTTATGATACTTGGCAGCTTAATTGATAAGGTGATACAACTATACAAGAATTGTATCTCAAAAATTTTTCAGTGCACTTCCGAGATGCTCATCTTCAGCCATAAGATCATTTTTTGTTATGAATTTGCCACTTAATATTGTTACCTTGTTTAATTTTTATATTTTTGTTTAAACTTTATTTGCCATCGGCAAAGATTAGGAATGCGTTATGATAGGCGTGAAAAACTACATTATACTATTCAGTGGTAGAAGTCATTTTTACTCACTCCTAATTAATTTGCTATCTTTGTTGTTAAACGTCTAAACAAGTCAGTGTTTTGTTATTATTTTTTGGATATTATCTTGTTCACTAAAATCTCCTTTCATATTTGCAGGGACTAATAATACATGTTCAAGATTGTTGTCTTTGTACACGGAGCAGCTTCTATTCGCTTTGCAGGTTTATTTTATGTTCACAAATTTAATAAACAATTAGTACGAGTTTTATGTCATTATAAGCTAAATACAAAAGTTTACTGGTTGGGTTTAAGAGTATAAGCTCTTAAAAGGGTATAAGTTCTTTTTTATGTTTGTAGAACCGTCATATACTATGAATCTTGCAAAAATGGTTTGACTTTATTTAAGTCTCCTTTTAATTCAAGAATGATGTTTTACATGTATTTGGCTAAATGGAGGGAATAATGTGAAATATGGTGATTGGCAGGCTTCTTAGACAAAATGCAACAAGATTCTTGATGGATGATGTTTACAGAAGGGGCCCTCTAGCTTGAGGGCTATATGTTGATTCTAAAGTTGTCAGCTTGTGTTTAGAAGACTTGGATTACCTGGCCCGAATCAAGGAATTGAATGAATGTCTTGACAAGGTATTTAAAGTTCAAGAAATGGTAAATTGGGCGGGTTGGGCAGGTCAAAACGGGTCGGATTTAGTTGGCTCGCAACAAAATTATCCAAATGTAATAAAAAAAACTAGTTTTTTTAATATACTGATTTAGCCATCTTATTTTTTCATGTTCAACCCGTTTAAAACAGCTGTCTAGCCAAAGGCGAAGCCAATAACTAATATGTGGCGCTGACCTTTTTATTTCACTGCTTGTGTGACATGCTTGTAACTTACTTTATGATCCAATTTTTTAAAAGATGCTTTTTATGATCCATGGAATCTTCTTAGCCGATTTTTTATTGATCTCACTATATCATATGCAGAGTAACTTATTTCTACATGGAATATTTTCAGTATTTTTGTTAGATTTGAATTATAATTTTGTTATAAAAGTCACAACAAAAATGAGAATATTTTATCATTTGTCGAATGTATAAGATTTTGAAGTTATATATATTATTCAAACAATTACTTTGCAAAATTCGATTGGTGGAAGGATGTAATAACGAAAATGTGGATACCATATAGCCACACACGGATTTATATCACCGGCAATTAATATCACCTATAATACATTAAATTTCATGAGATGAGAGTGCTGTTAGTGCAGGAGCTCAAGATGATATCACAGTTAACAGGTAAACTCACGATATATTATTCAATAAGCAACCGACTATATATAGCTTACAAACAACAACGTTCACCAGAAAAGTAGAAACAAACCCTAAGACTCGCACACGTACGTAAGACTCGATCCAACTAAAACAAACATTGACTGGACCCTAATAAAAACGTGGGTATATAACCCATTATTAACTGGACCAACTAAATAAAAAAAACCCAAACACAAGGCACACCAAAAAGCCCAACAAATTCCTCCCCTAAACTGAAGAAGGTCTCATTCTTCTTGTTTAATTTCTTGAACTCCCATCCACTCTCTTAGCTGAACAAAAGTGGCAAGCTTCATAGGTTTAGTCATGATATTAGCTAGCTGCTCTTCAGTCTTGCAGCACTCAAGCTTCACAACATCCTGGTTCACCAAATCTCTTAAGTAGTGGAACCGAACATCAATGTGTTTTGTTCTTCGATGCATCACGGGGTTTTTCGAGAGCTTAATACTTGAACTGTTGTCGCATAGAACTTCTAATGGCCCACTTAATTTTTCTCCCAAATCTTCCAGCAATCCCTTTTGCCAAACACAATGACACGCACAAGAGGTAGCTGCCATGTACTCTGCCTCCGTCGATGACAGAGTAACAATGTCTTGTTTACGTGAGCTCCAGCATATCGCGGCGTTGCTAAACATGCATACATATCCCGAAGTGCATCGCCGATCTTCAACGTCCCTTGCAGAACACGTTTTGCAGCCATCATGTGTTCCTTCCTCGGGTTAGCCATAAACCTTGAGAGCAGACTAACTACATACATCATATCGGGTCGAGTCACAGTTAAGTACATCAAACTTCCAATGACTCTTTTATAAATTGTTGAGTCAACTTCCTCCCCTACTCCAACCTTAGTGAGAACAGTACCCGGGACTATTGGGTTATTTATTGAGTTGCCTTCCCACATATGAAACCTCTCTAGAATTTCCTTTGCGTATTGTTTTTGGCAAAGAGAAATTCCAGTAGGTGTTTGCTGAACTTCTATACCAAGGAAAAATCTCATAACCCCAAGATCTGTCATTTCAAATTCTTGTTGCATGGATGGTTTGAAAGCTGCACACATCATAGCATCGTTTCCGACATAAATCAAATCATCAACATATAAACTTACTATGATTACCTTATGCCAAACACGCTTGATAAACAAAGTATGATCATACTTGCTTTTCTTGAAACCTTCGTGTAAGAAATAACCTTCTATTCGGTTGAACCAAGCTCTAGGGGCTTGCTTTAATCCATATAAAGCCTTATTCAACTTGTAAACCTTTGTTTCCTCACCTTTCTTGATGAAACCTATTGGTTGTTCAACATACACCAATTCTTTAAGTTCTCCGTGCAAAAACACACTCTTTACATCTAGTTGGAACACCTTCCAATCTCTTTGAGCAGCCACAGCAAGTAACGTTCGAATGGTATCCCAACGAGCAACGGGAGAGAACACTTCATTTTAATCAACTCCTTTCTTCTGTGCATACCCTTTTACCACGAGCCTAGCTTTATACTTGTCAACCTTACCATCAGCATTAAGTTTCGTTTTGAATACCCATTTGAAACCAATCGGCTTTACCCCCATTGGTGCTTCTACGAGATCCCATGTATGATTCTGTTCAATAGCCATGATTTCACTCTCCATGGCTGTAACCCACTTCGCTTCTTTACTAGCATCTTCATAGGTTGTAGGGTCATCTAGTGTACTATACATTGAAAACCCTACACCTTCAATGTCTTCATCGGACATTACTTCTCCCACATGGTAATCTTCCATCCAAACTGGACTTTTGCGAGTTCTTGTTGATGGTCCATCTTGTGCTTCGGCTTGTATCTCGGTTTCATTTGGGTCATTTCTATCAAAATTAATAGCTTCATTAGAGACACCAGCATTTAAGTTAGTACCTGCATCTTCTGTATTTATTGAGGTGGGCTCCACATTGTCTTGATTTAAAGGTGGTGGGCCTGCATCTTCTTCTAGTATTGGCGTACTGTTAACTTCATTCTCATCACCAATGATCAACTCTCTTACTTCCAAATCCTTTCCACTCCAACCCCGTCTTGCATATTCATCAAAAACAACATCACGACTAATAACAATTTTCTTTTGCAGGGTTCATACAACTGGTATGCCTTCGATTCTGTACTAACTCCGAGCAGAACACACTTATGGCTTCTGTCATCAAGTTTTGCTCTTAATTGAGAAGGTACATGAACATAGCCAATGCAACCAAATACACGAAAGTAATCAACTGCTGGTTTGATGCCAGACCAAAGCTCTTCTAGTACTTGGTTGTCTAGGCTTCTGCTAATGCATCAGTTCAGTACGTGACACGCCCATTTAGCAGCTTCAGCCCAAAAATACTTTGGCATTAATTTCTCTACTAACAGACAACGCACCATATTCATGATAGTACAATTACGGCGTTCCGCCACTCCATTTTGTTGAGGAGTGTAGGTCGCCGTTAGCTGTCTTTTAATGCCATGAACTTCACAAAATTCATTGAATTTTTTCGATGTAAACTCTCCTCCTCTATCACTTCGAAGACATTTTATCTTGTCTCTAGTTTTTGTTTCTACCATGGCTTTAAATCGCGTAAAAAATTCAAATGTGTTTCCTTTGAACGACAAAGCATACACCCAAGTTTTGCGAATATAATCATCAATAAAAACGAGAATATAACGTTTACCGGTTTGAGATGATGGTGTGATTGGACCGTATAGATCAGTGTGGATCAGTTGTAATCTCTCAGTTGCACGCCAATTACTTTTCTTAGGAATCACATCCCTTTCTTGCTTAACAAATGCAATTCCCTTCTCTTGCAACTAACCAATACTTAAGAGATTTGATGTAAGCTCAGGTATGTAGTAAACATTTGTGATTACCTGAGTTATTCCTTCCACACAGATCTGTATTTCACCCAGACCCTTCACTCTTAGCCGATAGTCGTTTCCGAGCCTCACCGTGTGAGTGTACGTTTCATCTAACTTTACAAACCATTCTCTTCCTCCCGTCATGTGATTTGAACAAGCCGAGTCAAGAAACCACATTCCTTCTTTCTTGGTCTTCCCACTATCAACCATGGCCATCAAGAGCAATTCGTCATTTTCATCATGCTCGGTGTAATTTACAGAACAATCAACGTTAGGGCACTCATATTGAAAATACCCAGTTTAGTGACATTTGTAGCACTCCAATGTTGATTTATCAAACGAGCCACGCCCCCTTCCTCTTCCTCGACCACGGTTGGGACCAAACCGACCACATCCCCGACCTTTGCCAACAGCAGATTCGAAATCAATCTTCAACACGTGCTCCTCTAGAACCTTTCGGTTAAGTTTCTATTCATGCACCAATAAAGAACTTTGCAATTCATCCACAGTCATCTCATCCAAATCCTTAGATTCTTCAATCAAACACACCACAAAATTGAAGTTTTTTGTCAACGTTCTAAGGATCTTTTCAACAATTTTTACATCAGACATGTCTTCCCCATAGACTCTCATGTCATTTGATATTACCATTACTTTTCCAAAGTAATCAGTAATAGATTCACCAGTCTTCATCTCGAGAGTTTCAAACTCCCTTCTAAGCCGCTGTAATTGTGCTCGTTTAACCCTTGCACTCCCTTGATACTTGATCTTCATCGCATCCCATATATGTTTCGCCGTGTTCTTCTGGGCAATTGTCTTCAAGGTGTGCTTGTCAATTGATTGAAACAAATAGTTTCGAGCCTTCAAATCTTGGAGCCGCTTAGCATCTGCATTTGCTTGTTTAGCGGCGGTCATCTCTACACCTTCTTTTGGAGCAGTGTACCCTTCTTCGACCACCATCCAGAACTCTTTTGATCGGAGAAGATTCTCCATCACCATACTCCAGTGATCGTAGTCACCATCAAACCTTGGCACACTCACCATTGAAAATTGCTCGATTCCTCAGCCATCTGTTCTTTGTATTCTCGTGAAAATGATTTCCCTCTCTTTTTATTTCGCTCTGATACCACTTGAAGGAGCTCAAGATGATATCATAGTTAATAGGTAAACTCACGATATATTATTCAATAAGCAACCGGCTATATATAGCCTATAAACAGCAACGTTCACAAGAAAAGTAGAAACAAACCCTAAGACTCGCACACATACGTAAGACTCGATCAAACTAAAACAAACATTGACTGGACCCTAACAAACACGTGGGTATACAACCCATTATTAACTGGACCTACTAAATAAAAAAAACCCAAACACAAGGCACACCAAAAAGCCCAACAGTTAGGTGAGATTAGGTGCGAAATTTTGAGTAATAATTGAGTTTTGGTGATTTTGAAGTCATTTGGCATAAGTACATTTTATTTAATGTGGTAATTTGATCTCTTGATTCAGGCAGAGAACTTTGCGATAATCACTGAAGCTAAGAAGATTATTATGGATGAAAAGAAAGTATGGGAGATAGAAATAAAGGTTAAAGTCCTTGAATACAAGGATTTAATTGCTATCTATGTAGTCAGATGTGCGTGATTTGCTACACCTTGACTCATATAAAGTCAAACGCTCAGCTTGGTGATACTGTAGCACATTAGATTCCTTTAACTAGGGGGGGGGGGGTGTGTTTGGGATTGCTTATTTTCACCAACTTATAACATAAACTTTTTGAAAAGCAATAAGGTGTTTGGGATTGCTTATATTGTGAGAGGAAAAGTTCCATAAGTTACACTTTTGTAACTTATTAACTTAATGAAAAGTTATATGGAGGTAAAATAAGGAATCCCAACACCCCCTAACAGTATTGGGTCATGTTTCACACTCGTCACGGTAGGGATTAATTGTTGATACCGTTGGCAAGTTTTAGAGTGTCTGGATGCTAAAACGAAAAAACCCGCAACAACTAAAGTTGTTTGATAGATAAGTTTGTTTGATAGATAAACAAGTATCATGAAAGCTGCCATGATTGAAATTGATGTTATACACAAGCTTGCAAGAGGCAATGTCGCTGGCTCATAGTATGCATTCATTTATTTCTTTATTTGTTTGCCTTTTTTAATTATTTTTTTAAAACATTTTTCCTTTTTTTTTAGTTTTGTGCAATGCAAAATTGGTTTGACTATCATAATCATATTTGTATTCTAAGTGGTTCCTGGTGTTTGTTTGTTATATTAATCATAATAGTTTTAGAGCCCGTGTCACACACGAGATAATTCAAATTATAAAATTATAAGTAAAACAAATAATTACATGGCATATATGAAAAAAAATGTATTGCATATGTGCTTGTATCTATACAATGCATACATAAATTGATTTTATTTATATCACAAAATAATTTTTTTAAATGAACTTAATAAAAAAAATGCTAGTGCAAAATCGTACCCGAGAATGCTTCTTTCTATTGAAGAATTCATTCTCGGTGTCATATATGTATAATTGAAAGAATTTTGGTTATGAACCAATTTTGAAAATAAGACTTCTCATACGATATTAGTTCTAATCACTCAGCACAAAAGCGGCGTTACCTTTATTGATATATTTATCAATTTACCACCAATCAAAGGAAAGTAGGATATTAAATTGTAGCAATAGATGTTCTTCAAGAATTATGTTTTTCTGGACTACACCATAAAAAAGATTTTGATAAGTTTCAGTGGGCTTCTCGACTTTGTCATAATGACAACATAAAAATAACATGTTAACCCATTCAATTTCGGGTATATTTTGTTTCATTTGAGCATAATTTTACATGACATGCTTCCTATACAACATTCTAATCACCATTGAAGGAAAAATTAACGTTGACATAAATATTTCAAATTTGATAAAAGTTAGAAGCATTGATAGGCATGGGGGTGGCATGTCGAAAGTGTTTGCAATATTTTATTAAATTTTAATAGTTGAGGGAAAAATAGTCAATTGTACAAATCCCGAACCTTTTGATTATTTCAAAAAATGCCCTTAAAAATAAACTTGAAACCCGAATCATGTTTAAAATTCTAACTTTCATACTTTTGACATTTTAAAGCCAACACTTTGAACCCATAACAAATTTGACGATAAATCTATTTTGCATTCTCAAACTTCTAAAAATACTCAAAATTTCCATTTTTGACCCATAACAAATTTTGACCAAAATGTAGTTAACTTGTACCAAACAATCTATTTACCAACTTTTGACCCATAAAATCAAATTAACTTCCACAAAAAACCCGAAACAATTTTCATTTGAGAAATATGATTTGTTGTTGATTTTTGGAATTCACCAAGTATTTTAAAATATATAGTAAAATAATATGTTAATATTTATATTTATAAAAATATAGATATTATATAAATATAGTGTAAAAGGAAAGTGAATAATTATTGATTTATTACATATATTAGAGTATATTAGTTTTGGTGGGAAAAAAATTATGAGAATTAACCAAAATATGACAAGTGTCCACATTTATTTTACTTTATTAGAATAGGAAGATTATTAATTTATCAATGACAACGATGCCATGTCGTCACCAGGTTTTTGAGGAGCTCAGTCCAACTTTATGTAATTTTCTGTTTGAACTATTGTTTGTTTTGTTTCTGATTGATTCTGTTCGTGAGCTTGGAAGACAATTTTTTGAATCTGTTGCATGTGTATGCAAACACTTGAACCATTCTTTTGTTATGTTTATTTATTTCTATATATTATACAATGCAAAACATGTCTTTATGATAAGCTATTATTAGTCATATTATGCATTTTTTTGCAATTGCGAATGATTAATGTTTTATTAAAATTACATGTTTCGCCGTCCATAGACATAGGGGCCCAATAATGGATAGAGTTAACAAACCAGACATGCTCATACGCACCGTTCAAACTACTACGGCCAGTTGCGACACCCGCCACAATGCGCGGGCTTTCTTACTAGTATGTGTGTGTGTATATATATATATATATTTCCTTAGCTAGCGCTAAAGCTTATGAAATTTGGTAAAACTTTTAATGTAAAAGATTTTCTGTTGGGCAGCATTCTATGAAAACATTATTGAGGGTTGTCAAGTAAAATGACTCGTTAAAAAAACTTCTATAGTGATAGTATAATAGCCTAGCGGTCTTAGGACTTGTTTAAAGCAAATATTTTATTTTAAGAATTTTATTGGAATAATAATAATAATAGTAATAATAATAATGATAATAATATTGCTAACAACCCATTTGGTAAAAATGAATTTTATTTTAGAAAAATAACTTGATTATACTTCGTATAACGAAATATTTTGTGAATATAGATATATGTATTTATTAATTGACTATTTTTTTTAAAAAATAATCAAGATTTGAAATTTCAAGAAAAAGGTGTTTATAAAATAAACGTCGAAAAGTATGCATGGAAAATTTATTTATTTCAAATTTAGGCATGGTTGATGAGCTTGAAAATATTAAGCATTGATGTCAGAAAACGAATAAAGTTTTAAGCGGACAAGGAACACGGGGTAAGGTATTGCATGACGGAAACAAGTTAGATTTTTCAGAATATTGCGGGTGTGCCTGGGTTACTACGAGCATACGGTAAGACACAAGGTTGGGTAACAGGTCGTGGGGATATGTGTTGTGTTGAATATGTATAGTTACGTGGCAAGAGCTAATGAGGTGGTCGAACTTATCACCATTTGGAGCATTTCAACATCACGGTAGCGGAGTAGTGGAATTGTATGGTCTAAAATATACATATTTTTATATAAATATTCCCTAGACTTTTGAGTTGTTTTGAGTTGGTTTTTATTGAATAATATTTCTAATTGGTTCGTATGTGGGGATTTAAGGGTTCAAGAGACAAAGATCTAAAATGGAGTACTTTTACTCAACTTGCGAACGAGCTAAAATTTAATGCCAACATGTTTACTAAACTTGAAATCGACGAATGAAATCTTAAACAAATTATATATAGTTTTTGGTCTTCTTGTAAGTTAAGTTTACATGAAAAATAATTTCTTAAATATGATTTAATTAAATATATGTAAGACCCCGAATCCCGGGAATCCTACAGTTGGTAATCACGTCCACAAATAAACAAAAATTTAAAACCAAACGATTCGTTTTATTTAAAACCAGTTCAGAGTAAATAACAGCGGAAAAGTTTAAGTATTAAAAATCCCAAAACACGGGTACATGTGTCTAAAATCAAATGTAAATAAAATATTTGTTTTATTTGAAATTCTCGACTAGAAGTGCCTTCAACCTCCCGAGTAGCATCCAGCACGTCCAAGCGGTAGCATCCACTTCTTAACCTAAAAGTCAATCTAACATACACACAAAGTCAGCTTGAGCTGAGTGAGTTCAAGTTTTCATAAACGACATTCATTAAAAATTTAAATTCCATGAGTATGGAATGTAGTGGAAAATCATGAGACCATAAAATCATAAATAGCTTTTCTTAACCAAATCATACGAGAATAAAACATTAAACATCTTTTCATGCAGCATGGGCCTCCTCACCCTGGGTCTTCCCTGAGTAATATATTTGACCCAGCCGCGGTTTAACAAAACCGTTAAAATCATGCAACACGAGCCTCCTCACCCCGGGTCATCCCCAAGTAATATATTTGACTCGGTCACAGTTTAATAAAACAAAATCACGCAACACGAGCCTCCTCCCCCCGGGCCATCCCCAAGTAATATATTTGACTCGGTCGTGGTTTAACATCCAAACACGTGATACGGGCCTCCTCACCCCGGGTCTTCCCCAAGTAATATATTTGACCCGACCATGGTTCATAGAACGGCGGGCCTCCTCACCCCGGGTCTTCCCCAAGTAATATATTTGACCCAGCCGCGTCATAAACATGCAACACGGGCCTCTTCATCTCGGGTCCTCCCCGAGTCCCGGTCACAGTTTACCATCACATACACATTCACATACAAGTCCACATACACACATACAACCAACTAATTCAAACATTCAACCAAACAACATCATCACATTCAATCCATAAATAATGGATAATATAGGAATTAATACTAGGCCTAATAACAACCTCGAACCTAGACCACAAGTAATAAGTATAACCTTAAGGAATATACGACCACAATGAGTCTAAAATATCCTAAGGCTTAGAATGTAATTCAAACATAAATGCATAAATGCACAATCACGAATAAAGCCATGTAATACCATCCAAATAGTTTAAGCGATTAAAATCGGGTAAAATTTGAAATAGGGTGTGTATGCTAGCCCAGAACGTAAAAATATTAAAAAGGGCATCATGAACTCACCTGGAATCGATCGAACACCTGCAACGAGCTAGGAAATCCCTAAGTGCACAATCACAAGCGAGGGCCTGTAAATTATACACAACACGTTACTAAACTAGACCGCAAGGACACACTTGCCTAATGGGCCGCTCAAGCCCAACACTTTGGCCCAAGGCCCACCAACTTGGGCCGAGGCCCAACTCAAACCCGATTACATTACCTCAGCCCCTAAAACCTTTCAACTAACCAAATCCACCCTACGATTATGGCTGGGGCTAACCATGATGCACGAAATCAAATCGAGTCGAATACGCGCGTAGTAAATTTTAAAACCAATTGTCAAACGAATCAGCCCCAAATGGACCAAATTCCCATCTTAACCTTTTCTTACATCGTAATTATGTCACCCAGTTGATAGGGTTGACGGTTCCTTTTTACAACTCTCAATTTAACATTTAAACGAAAATTCGCGCACCGCCGACTCGATTGATCAAGCACCAACCAAAACAGCCCCGAGCCTCAAAAAAATAATTTTCTCACAGCCCTTAAATCCTCCCCGGGCTGTACAAATTGATTCGGCCGGTCATCCGGTCGTTTAACGCATCAAACTCAACAATTGCCAATCCTACACCAGATAAACCCTAGTTTTCGAACTTAAATCGATTGACCGACCTAAGCACCTCCATTGGCCATGGAATTTTAGTATGATGTAAGTGAAATACCTAGGAAGATTTTGGTGCAAAAACCCTAATCAAAACAGCCCCGGAATTCCTCAATTGGACAGCCACCATACAAGCCTACAACAAGTCGTTTAACGATTAATACGCGATGTATAAGGATGGTTTAAGGTGCAAAAGACTAGAGGGGAGATGGGACTAACCTTGAATTAGATTTTTATGCCTTAATGTTGGCTAGAAAAAAGAAAATCGAAGGCCTAATCCCAGCTGCTTGTTGCGATCGGCCAGGCAAGGAGGAAAAGAAAGCTAGGGTTTGTTTTATGTTATAAAATAATAATTTACACTCTAGTCCCTCCAGTATTAAGTGTATAGCAACTTGGGTGGAAAGTTAAGTGAGAAACGTTTACGAGGGTGGCCAGGAGCTCTCGGGAGAATGCCGGGTCAAGCCCGAAGGTGTACGCAATCACTATAAGGCTAAATCTTTTATCGGAAATTTTCGGACGTTACAATATATAAACTCAATTATTAATAATTAATATATTTCTTGATTTTATGTTGCTATGAACATTATGTCAGGACATCACGTGGAAAAATCAATTTACGAGGCCACATGGAGTCGAACAAAATTACGCAGGCTGGGCCATGTGGTGTTCAGTTTAATAATATGTTATGTGGCTCATTAAATCAAAGAGAGTTAGGTTTTGTGTTTGAATGTCGGCTACAAGGGAATTTTATAAAAGGAGCTAAGGCAAACACAAGAGGGGGGGGGGGGTTGTCGGTTACTGTAAGGACCTTGGGCACAAAGAATTGAGAGACAGGAGGTTTTAAGAGAAAGGAAGCCATTGGTTCGAGCAAAGAGCATTCGGGTTCAACACCTACTTATCCAAGCATCCTTATTATTGGTTTGATTTTATTGTTTTCTTTATGAATTCAGTTTTTGAACCTTATTTATTTGGTTTGTTCTTGAGTATGGTTGTTGGCTAAACCCCTAGACCGCCTAGGCTTATGATGAAATTTTGTTGACGTTTGATCTTGGCTTGGGTTTTATTTATCGTTATGGTTTTATGAACTAGTAAAAAGGTTTAATTATATTGAGTTGATGTGTATGCGTGCTTGAGGTTGTTTAATTAAGTTTTATTATTCCATAGTTGCCTTGATTATTGTTTGCCATTAAGATTGGTTACTATTAGGTCATTTACTTTGTGTCTTTGACTATTTTATGATTGATTTCGAATAAGATCATAGGAATAATATTATTTAATCAAATAAACCTAAGTGTACTGCTAACCTAAATAGCTGTAAGGTGCTAGGTTATTGGTAGGTCTTTGTTGATCAGGATTGCTAGATTTAGTTCTTCGTAAGGAGTCCGTCTAGGTTTGATTGGTTAACTTTGTCTATCGAGTCAATGGAATATATTAGACGGTCTTTGATTTCCGCGCTGTAAGGTAGGATTTCATATAAAGGAACTAGTTTGTAATTGATTAGGTGACCGTAAGGAAACTTGATTTTTAATACTGGTGAGTGTTAAAGCTTATTAGAAACCCATAGGTGTCTTTTTGAGAAGGGTCAGGGGTCCTGTTCGGGTTTTCTTTTAAGCGTCTATTTTACGATCCCAGTTCCATAACTAAATATTATCCCGGTTAATTGATAACTGAAACTTAGTGGATTTTAGCCTAGGTGGTTGCCTGTCATCATCTGAATTAAGTCTATGTTTAAGTCATCTTCAAGTCTTAGTGATTAATTTAATATTAGTTTAATATTAGTATTTTAGTAAACCCCCCAATAATAATAAATAAATAATCGTGTCTGTAGTTAAGTCTAATTTAGCTAATTTACGTAATTTAAAGAGTCTTGTGGGTTCGATATCCGGACTTACTTAGCTGTACTAGAGTCGACCGGTTCACTTGCCGGTTAGTAGTTTTAGTTAAGTTAAGAGTCTAGAATTATTACTTAGTGTCTAAATTAGCGTAATTTTAGTTAATAAATTTATAACTACTTTTAGCACACCATACACAAAAGGGTGGGCTCTCGTGTAAATATCTTTGTTGAGTTAGGCTTGAGTGTCCAAGAGTTGTGTTGGGTCTGGATTGGTTCGGGCATAACTTTGGGGTTTGATTGTATTGTTGTGGTTACTGATGAGACTTAAATATGAAATTCGTATTAATAACTAAATAAGCATTACATGAAACATTCCTAAAATCAGAATCGGTCATATAAATCATAAAAAAATAAGTAAAGAAATAAAATTGCATGAAACAAAATTTGAAGTCGAAATTGAAATGCTCATTAGTCAGGATGAGTTTTGCATTTCAATAATAATCTCATAATCTTTGAATAAACATATGGAAAATATATCAAAATTTGAAATAAAAATATGGATTTAATACAAACTTAATACAAGTAGTGAAATCGAATTGAAAATCGAGTGTTCATGTACCACCAAAACTTTTCGAATTTTCAATTGAAACCATAATAATAATGAATTATATAAAGAAAATGAACTGAAATCGATTATTCATGTATCACTATGACTTTTTGTATTTTCAATTCAAAACATAAGGAATATTGAATATATACAAATAGAGAAAACGAATTGAAAATCGACTATTCATGCATCACCATGACTTTTCGTATTTTCAATTTAAAACATAAGAAATAATGAATATATATAAATAAAGAAAACGAATTGAAAGTCGACTATTCATGCATCACCAAGACTTTCGAATTTTCAGTTTTAAAACTAACAGTAAATGAATATATAAATAAAGAAAACGAATTGAAACTCGACTGTTCACATAATCCAATGACTTTTTAAAACCACAATATAAATAATTGAGTCTTTGGAATCATGCGTTGTATGAACCATCATAACTTGTTTGTTCCAACAAAAATCGAAAATGCATAATCAAATCGAACCAAAAGTTGGGTATTTGTGTATCACCACGACTTGATAGACTTTCAGTTAAAACACACCAATCAAAATGCATAATCAAATCGAACCAAAAGCTGGGTACTCGTGTATCACCACAACTTGTCAGACTTTTAGTTAAAACACGTTGTAAAACATTGAGGGTCGCTGTCATACGTCACATGAACCACAATGACTTGTGTGATATCCTTAAGAGTGTAACCATATTCTTTTCACAAAGAGAACATGGTCATGTTTGAAAGCATAAAGCTGTGATTCGTATGGCGTTTGGTGTGGTACGTTTTGGCCTAATAGGTTTCATGCCTTTTCCCAACTCTCCAAGTAAGTAATCGGGTCCCGCGTTTGATTGGAATTTGTACGCATTACTTATCCTTAGGTTTCAATAACCTTGGTGTTAAGAGTTTGGAAAACAAGCACGCCCCCCTTCCAGTTACTACATACCCGCCACGTAAAACCATCTTGAAGAAGAAATATCGAAAATCAAAAAATCGATTGTTTGAAAACACTTGAAAATCTTTGCTTTAGGCATAAGCCTTAGACTTGTGTGTTTGCTTGTGTAAATGAGGCCTAATTGAATTAACAACCATAAAGTAATATAGCATGTGCATTGACCAATCGCATAGGGCCCATATAATTTCTAATCATGCAACCCTAAACAAATAAACAAATAAGCTATAACTAACTAGAGCACTAAGTCTAATGTCCTATCCTATAGTCACTGCTCTAATACCAATCTGTAACACCCCGGCTTAAGCGGAAACGACCGAGGGTGACGTACAGGTTGTTCAAAACACATGTGACACTATTAAGTTACAATATTATCATTAATTAATCTCAACATCAAACACATAAGTTTGAAACAAAGAAATTACATTTTATAAAAGAAACATTCAAATCAACCTATCCAATTATTGTTGTAACCTAAGTCTAGTGTCTTCGTCATGGCATCATCTTCTAACAATGGTACGTGTAGTATATGTATAAAATAATGTCAACTAACTAATAGTTTGTGAGTTTGCACAGTTTGATATAAATACGTAAAAACCATACAATTCCATGAGCAAGTGTTAATCGAGCAAGTAAAGTCCTTTCCAGTTGTTAACAATCAACATACTCGGATAATCACACAAATAAGGTCCTTTCCAGACGTGCTCGGATAATGAGGCCCTTTTCCACTCATAACAAAATGGTCCTGAGTGCAAAGGGGGGCGTATGATCATACTTATTGAGGCTACCACGTGCAAGTAAGTTCGAGCAAGTAATCAAGTAAACACACAAGTCCATGTAATGAATTGCAGTTTGTAAATGAAATCATAAATACTTTGAGTTTATAGGATACATATGCTATCCCCAAAAGGTAATAAAAGAGTAAAAGGGGGTGTGAGAAACTCACTCTTGAAATTGAAGCGAAAATAAAGATAAAAGTCAAAATGTGTCAATGGACCTAAAATGAACGATCCTCACGAACTATAAATAAAAATAAATACGAAAATTTAAAGACTAAATAACGGGATTGATAAAGTTTAGATAATTTAATTTTTGGGAATATGTATTATTTTATTATGTCTTTTACTAATTTATGGCATAGATTATTTTAATATTATTTTTAAGTTTAACGAAAATTTTAATGATTTATAATATTTTAATAATGTAACTTAACGCTAATATGAGAGTTATAGTTTTTACAACGCACAAATTTAAGATGGTGATCTTATCTCGAAAAATAATTATGTTAACGAAATAAAATTAATGAATTTATAAAGCTAATGAATTAAAGCTAACGGATTAAAGTTTAACGAATTATAGTTAACGAATTAAAATCTAACGAATTAAAGTTAACGAATCGGAATTAATAATTAAACTTACCGAATAAGAAAAGTTGGGTTTTTGATTGAAAATAGATAAAATTTAATTTATAATCAATTTTTATTTAACCAAAATAATTTTATTTGAATTTTAAAATAATTTTATTTAATTTATAAAACCTTAATTTGATTTTTAAAAAGATTTTATTTAATTTAAAAAAACTTTATCTGATTTTTATAGTAATGAAAAAAAAAAAAAAAAAGATAAATAAAAAAAGTCCAGACCCGGGTTCGAACCCGGGTCTTTTGGACCACACTAAGGAAGTTAACCAGTTGGACTGAGCTGTTAGTTGGTTTAAGAATAGAAATATATTATATATATATATATATATATATATATACACCTGGGTTCGAACCCAGGTCTTTTGGACCACACAAAGGAAGTTAACCAGTTGGACTAAGCTGTTAGTTGGTTTAAGAATATATATATATATATATATATATATATATATATATATATATATATAGGGGAAGTATAAAATGAAAACCCACTTAAGTTGTGAAAACCCGTGAAAACTTTATGTATGTAAGACCCCGAATCCCGAGAATCCTACAGTTGGTAATCATATCCAAAAATTCTCAAAAATTTAAAGTCAAACCATTTCATCTTATGAAAATTCGGTTCAGAGTGATAAACAGCGAAAAATCACAAGTACTAAAACCAAGTTTCCAAAACCATAATTTAAATGTTTAAAGTAATAAATAAAAAGAAAACAGTTTGCGTATTAATCTCCGACTAGTTATGCCTTCAACCGTCCAAGTAGTCTCGAGCACGTCCAAGCGGTAAGCATCCTCCTCTAAACCTGAAACTCACACTAACATACACACAAAGTCAGCTTGAGCTGAGTGAGTTCAAGTTTTAAGTAAACAATATCAGTAATAACAAATATAGTAGACATACCAAAAGTTTTTAAAGTAAAAAGAGTGCATCCATTAAGTCATCGTTACCGAATACTAAACATTCTCATACATACATATACAAAAGATATATATATCAACATCCTTTCAAGTACATCCCTATATATATAACAATATATATAGCATCCACGTATAACATTCAGGGTCGAGCACACGTACAACCCAAACACTTAACATCCGATGATGATCATGCCACACGAGCCTCCCCCCTCACGGGCTTTTCAGGGCACGTCACAGGATTTAAGAACCTGAGTCGTATAGTTTGGCCCGGCCAAGATCACCATCTATAACATCCACGTATAACATTCAGGGTCGAGCACACGTACAACCCAAACATGTAACATCCGATGATGATCATGCCACACGAGCCTCCCCCCTCACGGGCTTTTCAGGGCCCACCACAGGATTTAAGAACCTGAGTCTTATAGTTTGGCCCGACCAAGATCACCATCCATCTGTATGCAAACCCGACGTAGGCATACGCAACATCCGTAGTCGAAACGACTACAACTCCGCCAAATATAGACCAAACAATAATGTGTGTGTGTGTGTGCATACTTTTAACATCCCATGGCCTACCATATACTAGCAAGCCTATATAAAATAGTTTAAACGTTTCATCAGGAAAAATCTTTTTGTACTAGGAATTAATACTATGCCTAATAGCAAACTCGAGCTTAGAGCACAAGTAATATGTATAACCTTAAGGAATATATGACCATAAACGGGTCTAAAATATCCTAAGGCATAGAACACAATCCACTCATAGTTTTATAAATGCACAAATACAACTAAGGCTATGTACTACCATCCAATTAGTTGTAACAAGTAAAATCGGGTAAAACCGTATTACGGTGTGTATGCTAGCCCAAAACGTAAAAAGAGTAAAAAGGGAATCATGAACTCACCTGAAACGAGCCATACAAACACAAAGGAGTTTGAGAACTTCAAAGCCAATCCACAGTTTACAAGCCTGTCAGATTGCACACAAAGATTACTAACTAAACGTACCGACTCGTTTATCCTACGAGACGTTCTAACATGATTTGATTGACCTAAAGCCTTGACATTACCAAATTCAATTACATCAGCCCCCGAGGCCATGTATTTACCAAAACCACCCTTAGTTAATCCCGGGGACAAAGGGTTCCCAATTTATCCCCGAAAGTTGTTGACTTTATCGAATACGCGCGTTAAGGGGTTGTTTATGCACTTAGACCGACTCAGCCCCGTGTGGACCAAATTTAGAAAAATCACAGCCAACAAGTCCACACGAGGATACACAAGTTGGATGGGTCGGTAATTCGCAAGCACGGTGCACAAATTACCAAAAAAGGTACTTTGCCCCGTACCGACCTGTTTGAGTAACCAACAACCAATTCAGCCCCAATAACATAAAAATATAGTTTTTCACAGCCAACAAATCATATCGAGGCTACAACATCCGAATTGGTTGTTAATTCCCTCAAACAACGCGCTAGACGCAACAATTGACAAACTAGACAACCGAAACCTAGTTTTCACTTCATCAACAGTTGACCAATCTAACGAATGCCAAAACTCATGATACTAAAGTATATTACACTAGACATACCTAAGAAGATGACGGAGCACGAACTTCAATTATAACAGCCCCGAAAGATGCGAGAAAGGGCAGCCACCGGTTAAGCCTAAAACGAACTTATCGATCAATAACGAATATAACATGCAGATGTTAGCATGCAAAGATGTATTTTATTACATAGGAAAACCATGGAATTAAATTATTAAATTTTTACCAGAGTTGCATAAATATCTTAAGTTTATAAAAATAATTTTATTATATTTTTCTAGTGGATACAAAAATCATAAAATGTTCCTCCAACACAGAAAGGTATGTGCAGCTATTTCAGTGCGCAACAAAATGGTTTTATTTTTATAAAATTCATTACCCAGCCAAATTAAACGATTCCAATTGGGTTTGGTTCCTAACTCAAAATATTAACTTCCATAAGTGGAACCAACCAATTTAGAGTTGTTGAAAAAGGGTTATGATGTCGGGAAGACATACCAGAATCCGTCATCCAGCATCAGCTTTGACACTCGATCTTATAAAATCATAAAAAGTATTCAAATCTCGTCCAAAAATTACGTAGTATACCTTTCTGGAAACTAGCCTCAAAGTAGAACATCATAGAATCAAGAATCTATCAAAAACAATATATTTTCATTGAGTTACAGACCGAGCAATAAACGAGTACGAATCTGTCAGAAATTGTTATAATCAAAACTCAACCCTAACGTGTTCAACAAAGGGTTTAATGGTGAAAAAGAGTTATACTAAGATAGAACCGACCTGGAATTGAAGTTTGGATGGCCGGAAATGGGCTGGTCTTGCACGGAAATCGAGAAGAGAGGGGGAGGGGGGGGGGGGCGCCGATCGGAATTAACATATGGTTAGGGTTTTATTTTTTTTTGTATTATAATATAATAATAATACATCCTAGCCCCTCCACTTTACAAATGGTCGAATTCGTAAGAAAAGTTAAGTGAGAAACGTTTACGAGGGTTGCAAGGAGCTCCCGGGAGAATGCCGGGTCAAGCCCGAAAGGTGTACATAACACTACAAGATTAAACCTTTTGTCGGAAATTAACGGGCGTTACAATGTAACATCGTTTTTTGTTACACACGTAATATATGTTGTAACATTTAATACAAAACATCGAAAACTAAAAAAAAATTGTTTTGCTATTTTTTACTAATTTTTATATATGTTTTCAGGAGAGAGAAAAAGTTATATTTATATTTACATTTTTATCAACTTTAATTGTGGAACACAAGTTTCAAACTTTAATTAAAAACATGTGATTGAGAATGAGTTTTTAGAGTTTTCCCAACTCAAATGAGTTTTTATTCTAACCTAACCCTATATATATATATATATATATATATATATATATATATATATATATATATATATATATATATATATATATATATATATATAGGTTAAGTATAAAATGAAAACCCACTTGAGTTGTGAAAACTCTGGAAACCCATTCTCAACCACATGTTTTTAATTAATGTTTAAATCTTGTGGTCCACAATTAAAGTGAATAAAAAATGTAAATATAAATATAACTTTTTTTCTCTTCTGAAAACATATATAAAAATTAGTAAAAAATTGTTAAAAAATAGCAAAACATTTTTTTTTTGATGTTTCGATGTTTTGTATTAAATGTTACAACATATATTACATGTAATAAAAAAAACGATGTTACATAGGGTTTTCGCGGGTTTTCACAACTCAAGTGGGTTTTCATTTTAACCTCACCCTATATATATATATATGTTCAAGTTCGGCTTCTTCAAGTAACCCTAGGATTTAATTTAATCAAATGGCTCCATATTCATTAAAATTAGTTTAGGGCTTTTGATTAACGGTGAAAAACGATCATAATGCATATGCGTATTACCTGTTAATGTTACGGATTGACGGTGAACCACGGTCTCCGGAAAACGAACTTTGACGAATTAAATTCGAGATATAAAGAGTAATTTAGATGAACCAGAAGATTTTGACAAGTTTAGATGAGTGTTAGGAACCTATTTATATACTTAATTGGAACGTATATCGTTAACTGATCTTTATTGTAGTTTTACTAACATGTCGGCGGTTACGGAAATTAATGCACACGTTACATGCCCTTAATACACGTTTTTGTCGATGATTTAGGGTCGCTTGTTTGTTCTGAACTATTACGAATTTTAATTGGGTTAAAACGCATGATTAGAGGGTCGTTTAAGGTCGCCGGAATTTGGGTCTCGTCGCCGGAAATTTGGTTCCGGAAAAATGGGCGGCGGGTTTAGGGCTGGGGACAGCAGGTTTAGGTTATAATAATAGTAATATATTATATTTTAAATCCAATTTACACTATTAGCCCCTCAACTTTCATGTTATATTAAATCATAATTTAATTTATAATTTACACATTGAATCTTGTTCTTTGGAATATGTTAAGACTAGAAAATTAAAATGAAATTTACAAATCGGATCCCGCACTTTGAAACGTTATAAAAGTGGAAGAAATGTTTAAATACTTGGATAATTTTATATTATACTCGCTTTTGTAATTGTTTAACTTTAATAAACACTCTAAATCACGGAGTCTCGCTAATTGAACACACGAATAGAAAAAAAAAAGAACGATCAATAAACGTGAATCCTCGTGAATAATATAGTATTGATGTAACATCCCGAAATTTCAAGATAATATTAATTATATTACTTAATAATAGAGGGAAAGTTTACTCGGGTTATCGGGATATAAATAGAGTAGGAGTTGGTATGGGTCGGGCTAGTGTTGGGTAATGGATATGGGTTATGGACTTGGGTTATGAACGAAGGAAGGAGAGTCCATGGGCTTAAGCCTATGATCCCTAATATAAATACCCTTAACCACCATTTCTCACATATTCCATACACACATCCAAAACACACGACCCGAACCAAGATCCGAAGGCGAAAACCCGAGCTTGTTGGTGCTGGAACGTCGTGACGGACCAAAACAACATCAAGGCTTAACCGGGTTCGTAGTTCGACTCGTTCAAGATACGTTTATAGTTAGAAATCGTTCGTATAGGTTCGATTTGATTTGAGAAATGATAGATCTGAGTTTGTATGGTAAAAACGAATTCAACAAAGCTAATCTTACTGAAAATGGTTATGATTTGATGGGTTATTCGATTGATAAAAAAAGAACCCGTACCTTTATGCCTAAATCGCACCCTCTAAACATCGATATTAGGTCGATTTGATAGTTGGGGTTTGTAGGCGCTGGTCAGACGATTCCATGGGTACCTAAATCGAGTTATTTGGTTAAGAAACAAAGGATCTAAGAGCGAACAGAACCTGCAGACGACAACTTCGCCTGCAAGCTAAGTTCGCCTGATGAACTTCGCCTGCAAGCTAAGTTCGCCTGATGAACTTCGCCTGCAAGCTAAGTTCGCCTGATGGCAACTTCGCTGTAAAGTTAAGTTCGCCTGGTGATAACTTCGCCTAAAGCCAAGTTCGCCTAAGGTTTAACTTCGCCTGAAGCTAAGTTCGCGTGAGGTTTAACTTCGCCTAAAGCTAAGTTCGCCTGAGGTTTAACTTCGCCTAAAGCCAAGTTCGCCTGAGGTTTAACTTCGCCTGAAGCTAAGTTCGCGTGAGGTTTAACTTCGCCTAAAGCTAAGTTCGCCTGAGGTTTAACTTCGCCTAAAGCCAAGTTCGCCTGAGGTTTAACTTCGCCTAAAGTTAAGTTCGCTTAGAAAATAAATTAAAAACCTAATGGAAAATGTGTTAAGACAGTTAATGTAAATAAAATTTTTCCAAGCTGACCTGGCAGCTCGACCCCAGCCAGGGGCTCTGCCCCTTGGACCCTGCTAGGGGCTGCCGCCCCTAGACCCCGCTGCCAGGGGCGCTGCCCCCGGACCCCCGTTCGTTGTGGGTCATATAAAGATAGAAATACATTATGAGAAGTGATAGTTAATTGATACGTGTACTTGTTATACAGTCAGCCGTGCACAGATGAAGAAAGGGATTACGATTAACGGTGAACGTAACCGTGTTCAGGTGAGTTTCTATCCCCATTCCTTGTTATGTTTTCGGGGCTGTGTGCATACTCGATGTGTTGTTAATACATTTATCCTAAGTGATAAGTGTATGTCATATGTGATATGTGTGATAGATAAGAATGATTGTTTGTCGGTACGCGAACGATCTTCGGATATTGCGCGTACTGTCAGGTTAAAAATAAAGGTACGAATATTATATATCGAAGATGTATGAATATTTCAAATGAATACTTATCGGGGCGTGAACGATCTTCGGATATTGCACGTAACGACATGGGGTATGGTTGTTAAATGAATGAGGTAAGGAATGCCTAGAGTGTTCTTATGTTATAATGTAAGTATGTGTATATAGGTACACGAATGGCATGTGAGTTCTACGTTCGACATAGTAAGTTAGGATGGCAAATCCCTCTAGCTTCTGTCGGACATAGACTCGGCTGGTGATGGCGTAGTTAAGGACTGCGAGCCTTATACGTGAAGTAGATGATATATGTAGACGTAGATAAGGACTGCGAACCTTATACGTAATGTAGATAGGCGTCAGCATAGGAAAGGACTGTGAACCTTATACGTGCTGTATTTGTAGCATAGGGGAGGACTGCGAACCTCGTACGTGCTATGAATTAGGTTGCAACATAGGGAAGGACTGCGAACCTTGTACGTGTTGTGGATGTATTACAGCATAGGAAAGGACTGTGAACCTTATACGTGCTGTATTTGTAGCATAGGGGAGGACTGCGAACCTCGTACGTGCTATGAATTAGGTTGCAACATAGGGAAGGACTGCGAACCTTGTACGTGTTGTGGATGTGCTATGGTATAGGGAAGGACCGCGATCCTTGTACGTACCATAAATGGTGAACATAGGTAAGGACTACGAACCTTGTACGTGTTCACGACCTTGAGTACAGGTATAGACGGTGAACTATGAACGTACTCTCGGTAGACTGAGGTTAGTGATTGTAGATATGTATGTATGTATGGTAGCAAGTATGTATGTAGAACAGAAGGGTAACTAGTGAAGTATGGATATGTATCTACAGATATGTATGTATGTGTATGTATTGTATGGCGTTCGATTAACTAGAACTCACTCAACGTAGCTGACTTTTAGTATGCACGCAGGTGAGCTGATTATAGAGTTAGCATGAGGATGACACACGGCATGGATTGAACGGCTGGCATCTGAAGAAAAAAGTAAAGATGTTTTAAATATAAAGTTTTGTGTTATGGTATCAAAGAAAAGATTTAATGTTTTGTAACAAATGATTGATGTTTTATATTCCGCGAAAAGTTTTAATAAACTCTGATTTGAAGAACTGTGTTTATGAGTAAATCCGACGCTAAAGTAGGGCTACCGGTAACGGGGCCTTACAATTGACGAACGATGAATAGCATACATCAAACGGCAAGACGAGTCAGTTTAACGAATACAATAGCAAATATAATTAAAATGACGAATATCACATAAAATGCATGAAACGAAATTTAAGATATATATATATATATATATATATATATACATATACATATATATATGATCAGAATCATGTGAGAACTTTTTGGGAATTGAGAACTGTTAGAACCATTTTGGACCACAAAAAAACTCAAAAATAAAAAAATCATAAAACAAAAACAAAACACAAAAATAAAAAAACTTAAAAACCAAAGTTCTTATTTATCATCCCGGTTTCTAAAAAAAACGTAAAAAAAAATTCTCGATTTAGCTAAATTATACATATATGTATAATATATACATATATGTATAATTTAAGGTAATTGATAATGTACATATGTGTACATTACGTAACTAGAGATTAAATGAAAGTATACATATGTGTATAGGTATAATACGAATTAAAAAGAAAAAAATTGGTTTTTTTATGATACATATATGTATAATATGTACACATGTTTTTCCTATACACATATGTATAATTTAAGGTAAATGATAATTTACATATGTGTACATTACGTAACTAGAGATTAAATAAAAGTATACATATGTATATAGGTATAATACGAATTAAAAAGAAAAAAAAATTTTCGGTTTTTTTAATGAAACCAGAATGAAATATAAGAATTTTGGTTTTTTTACTTTTTTAAAATTTTTGTTTTTTTTTTGTTTTATAATTTTTTAAATATTTTTTAGAGGTTTTTTTAGTGGTCCAAAATGGTTCTCAAAGTTCTCAATTTACCAATGGTTCTCTTAGGATCCTTACCATATATATATATATATATATAACAAACCGAAAATTTGAAATGGGTAGGGTTTGAAAAGTAACGAATGTTATAGGTAGTAGGGTAATTGCTAGAAGATAGTGGATTCGTTTAGAATCCATGCTTTGGAAGCAAGTAGCAAGAAAATCTGATTAGCAAGTAGGTCAGTTAGATCAACAAGTAGGCCTACAGCAAGAAACCTAATTAGCAAGCGGTCAGGAGCAAGAAAAACTAGTTAGCAAGTAGGCCGAAAACTGATTAGCAAGTTGGACAACATAATGTTTAGCAAGAAAAACTGATCAGCAAGTTGGCCAGAGCAAGTTCGGAGAAAATAATATGATCCTCTAATCAGAAGCAAGAGAAAGAAAACCAAGTTTGGATTATAGCAAGAGCTAGAAAGTTTAGCAAGAATTTAGTAAGAGAAAGAAAGAAGCATCTTAACAAGAAAGAACGAAATCTAAGCAACAGGGAAAGATAGAATGATAAGAGCAAGCAAGCAAGATAAAAGGAAGAGAACGAGTTGGTTGTAGGATTAAGGAGAATATTAAAAGTTAAACTTGAAACAATTTATCGAGAAAGTTGATGGGGCTAAAGGAAAGTATATTAGTAAGAATAATATGCATTATTTAGTTTTCTAGAATAAGTGTTGTCTTGTTTTGCAAGTTGTTAATATAGTATAAATAGAGGGCTAGATTTTATGTATTTAAAAGTGTCAAGAATTATAATAAAGTAGAAAGATTCGATCTTGGTTGAGATCAAAGTTTTGTTTTCGTGTTCTTGGGCCTGATTTCCAATAGACGCACACGGACAACGTGGGAGGCGGGCAATAGCGTTGTGAGCCAAGTCCGGCTGGTACGGGTCTGTCTCTACAAACACTTGAGCGGACGGTGAGGGTGGATCTCTTCACTCACTATCTCACATCACATGTATACATATATATTATACATATAATTTTAATATATTTTAATGAGTTTGTGGTGGTTTGGTGTTGTGAAAAAAATAAGGTTTTTTGAGAAAAGTTTAGAAAATGAAGTGGCACTTATTTGCATCAAGCTTCAGTGTCCTTGTTAAAAAAAAGTACGAATTCAATCGGTTTACTTCAACAAAAATATGTAACAAGATTGAATTGAATAAAAACGGCTGAAAAAATGTCTCTAGACGAGGAATGCTGAATTGCAGAACGAGGTTGCGCTACAAATATTGTAACACCCCGTAACCGCAGCGGAAACGTACACGGGATGCAACAGACACATCTGATATCAACAGCATTGCTTATAAAGAAAATACCACTACATTAATTTATATCATATTACATTGTTGCTAATTCGTTACTGTCTAGGTGTTACACACGAGTTTTACCGATAAGACATTAATATATTCATTACAAAATATAGATCAGCAAGCTTCCAACAAGTAGCACAGATCATTAAGCACATATCAATCATTCCAACTTGGGCATACCTAGAAAACATGTAAAGAAAACGGGTCAACTATGAATAGTTGGTGAGTTTCACTAATTTAAATAAACACTGACAGATCATTTTAATAATCATTTATTAAACAATGTAATTATGCGGGGAACTATGTTTCCCCAGAACATTTATAACCTCTGGGAACTAAGTTACCCCAGAACAATAATAACCGCTGGGAACTATGTTACCCCAGAACAATAATAACCTCTGGGAACTATGTTACCCCAGAACAATAATCACCTCTGGGAACTATGTTACCCCAGAACAATAATAACCTCTGGGAACTATGTTACCCCAGAACAATAATAATAACCTCTGGGAACTATGTTACCCCAGAACAATAATAATAACCTCTGGGAACTATGTTACCCCAGAACAATAATAATAACCTCTGGGAACTATGTTACCCCAGAACAATCCCACACGATAAACAATTTATATATTCTATGCATCAAACCATATATATATATTTAAATATACAAGTGTTTCCATACGATCAGTATGTACTTAAATACTTTAATAAATACATGCTTTCCGCCCCGGGAAAATATTTAAAACAGTTCAGTAAAAGGGGCTCGTGAAAACTCACCTTTCTGTGAGTCGGGACGTGATACAATGAACTGCTATAAGCCTGGATCTGTAATATAATATCTAATCGTTACTATATAATTCCCATAAATTAAATCCGTGTTAATCGGTACATCTGGGGACATTGTTAACCCAGTACTGTACTCGATCCGGGGACAATGTTAACCCCGTGACACTCCTAAGGACTCAGATTGTGCCATTACTTAGAGTCAGACGGTTAAAATTATCATTTTTATGTTTTCCTTGATTTGCGTGCCTAGCACGGTCATCCGTTTTTAGTTTCAAAAATGAGTTTATTCACACTTAACCCAAAAATGGTGTTTGACTGTTACTTTAGTTAAAGTGATGAAATTAGAGCTCGGTTTGGACACCCCGTTTGGCCGCGGGGCCCGTTTCCGTCATTTAGGCGCCGGAAACAGTAAAATCGGGTAAAATTACCCAAATCATCCGAATTATTTTCGGATGATTTACTTTTATTTAATTTACTTAGTATTATGAAAATGGTCAATTTTTAGGTTTTTATATACCAGTCAGCTCGCTTATGCGAGTTTTGCCGGTTTACACGTTTTAAGCTTTAAAAATTTGTTTTTTATGTTCTTTTTAGCACAAATAATTACCCGTTTAGTCTCGGGTCTTGAAATTTTGCACAAAACTTATTTTGACAGTAAGAAGTTCTATAAAAATTTTCCAGATTTATTTTTTTATATTAACATTTATTTATCTATTTTTAAACATTATTAAAACACTAAATATGTCAAAAATACCAAAAGACTTTAGAAAAATCCCAAATATTTCTGGATGATCCCTGCCATCCTCATAACTCCCTGGAATTTTTCCAGAACCCAAAACTCATTTTTCAAGCCATTTTCACAAAAACCGAGCTAGAAAGCCCTAGAACTCGTTTTACCGAAAAGCCCCCTTAGACTTTTCCATCTGAGCTCAAATTTTGTGTGTGTCTTTTATATATTATGAAAAGCTTATCCTAAATTTTTCAGAATTTTTCATCAAGTTTAGCTATTTGTCATCATTTTTGGCCAAAACCGAGCATTAAATTCACCAAATATTCATCTTTTATCCAAAAATTACCAAAAATTCACAGATCTCATATTTTCATGTGTAGATCATCTTTGTGAAATTTCATGACCCGAATCTAAGCACGCTACAATCTGTTCAAAATCATAAACCACGCGAAAACCGAACTATCTTGTGTTTTCTAGCGTTAGATCGCAAAGATCTTGGTTTCTAGCCTTTGCTAGCCACTAGATACAACACTTACAAGCACAATAACACTATACCAAGCAAGTTACACCAACACTCAAACCATTTCTTTTCATAGTGTCGGTTTTGATATAAAAACAAAGGTTTTAACCGTAAAAATCCGTTCTCGACTCTTTTTACTCATTTCTCGGACCAAGATCCCTTGTATACTTGTATACATCTCTTGATCATGCAAGAGTCGGTTTCATCTCGGGTTTTCACCCGTCTTTCACTTGGAAATTCATTTTCAAAGATTCTAACCGTAAAAATTCGTTATTGACACTTTTAACTCGTTTCTTGGATCAAGATCCCGTGTATAACTTGTATACATCACTTGATCTAGCAAGGATCGGTTCCATCTCGGGTTTTCACCCATATTTCACTTGGAACCTCTTGTTCTTGCAAAACAACTCAAAATAAAGAAATCAACACCAAAGATCATGCATTATACCTTGTGTTCTTGGTTAAAATTGATGAGTTTGGATGAACACTTGAAAGAGTTGAGAGATTTGAGAGAGTTTTTGTTGTAAAAAAAAAAAGAAATGGAATGATATTATCAACCATAGGGCCGATCGGTCCAAGTAAAGGTGGGGGGTGGGCCCCACAACTTCAATATTAGCCACACATTCGGATTTCCGTAATCCGGATAATGTTTTGGATAATCTGGCTCAGTTCGTTTCTCGTTTAAACTCGTAATTCGGCTTAAAACGAGCATAAAATGGTCGTTTTTCGGGTTAAAATAAAATTTACATAAAACTGATTTAAAAACTTTAAAAACTTAACCCATGACATTAAATGACTTAAAACATTGTATTGTCGGTAATTGTGCATCTTTTTCGGCTTGATTGATCGTCTCTTGCTTGGTTTGATGTTAAAGGTTTCGTTTATCGTACCGACGTACTAATAAATCGAAATCCTTTTTCTGTGCTATAATTCACTTATCCCGAAGCATTAATACTTCGTAAACATCACTAAACATTATATACTTCGTCTATAATGTAATTCCCGATTCGTTCGGGTTTCAATAATCGTTCATTGGTTAATTGTAATTCCAATACGATTCACTATATAATCGAGTATGATTCGTTCTATGAATCATATATACTCGTATACACGTACTATAACTCATATAATCAATACTAAATGACACGTAAATAGTATATACCGGCTAGGGTATACCTGGATTTGCCGGAATCGTTACAAATATGTAACCTGTATCTATATGACGTAACTCGCAAGCTACATACGTGCAACTTGTCTCATAAAAAGTTACACACAAAGATTTATAGAAATAATTATAGGAATGCACGGATAGATTACATAAAAGAAATTCACATAATATGTAAGGTTGCCCCTGCATGCACAACCCGTAAACATTTATTTCACAACAATTTATTATACGACATACAAAGTTGCATATACATGTTCACTGGTTACAGTTTATGATACCAATAAACACCCGTGTGTTCGCTATCTTCATCTGGCTCAATATACATGCACTCCTTGGCCTCTCTCCACAATGCCTTTAAAACCGGGGTTCTATCGATCTTATAAAACTCACCCAAGATGGGCTTGATTGCATCACGTGCCTCCTCGGCACGATAATGTGGAATGCATGAGAACAAATGATGCAAGACGTGAGTGTTGGTAATCTTATGGAAAACCCGGTTCAGGAACCCGAAGTCCCTATCGATTGTGGATAAAGCCCCATTGATCCAGTTCCATTCAGTTGAATCGTAATGCGGTAAGGAGAGATGGGTGTGGTGCAAATACGTGATCAAAACGAAAAACATATGCACACCTAGCACGGGAAATCCGTACATGCATATTACCCAAGCAGCTCCTTTTGCTTCTACAAGAAGCTTGATTGCGTAAAACAACGCGAGTAGACCGAGATCGGATATAAGAACCTGAACCGCTCAGCTCTTTGTGAAAATTGGACTGAACGGATGAAAGTGGTTTGCGAACCTACCGTATTTCTTGCCAGAAACATTTGCTAAGAAGTATAAAGGAGATACCAGAGTCAACCTAAAAACCAAAGTGAACACTCGACCAGGTGGGTTGTTAAGAAGCTTGGCGTAAATCATAACTTTGGACTTGCGTTTAGGAATGTAAACTTCATCGTTATCGAGTGAATTCGTGTTGGCATGGTGGCTTCGATGACTGTAATTCCAAGAGAAATAAGGGGTGAGGAGAGCAGAGTGGAGGAAGAACCCGACAGTGTCGTCAATCCACTGGTAGTCGCTAAAGGCGTGGTGACCGCATTCGTGACCAATGACCCATAGACCGGTAAGGATGCTGGCTTGGCAAAACCAGTAGACTGGCCATGCTAAGTAATTCAAAGGAGTGGGAATAATAGGGATGTATGTGTTGGCTAGATAGTAGAAGACATAGGCACAATGACATCGTGAACAACATAGTAAGACGAAGGAGGAGTGATCGCTCGAAGCAGTGGGCTGGGATCGCTTTCTTTAGATCGCTCAAAAGAGAACGGTGGATCGACCGGGACACGTTCTAGAATGTTTTTGCCCTCCGAGGGATCTGACATCCGACCACATGTGCCCATAACCTGCAAGCATACACCAAGTTATAATAATATATGGAGTATAATGTACGAAAGTTCAATTACCAAGTTATAGATAGAACTCAAGGAGAGACCTCAAAAACAAGTGAAGTGTGAGTTATCTCATATCTGTTGTAGGTGATGGGTCTTAAGTTCTCCACGCTTTATATTTATGATCAAATAATTGCCTCATTTTCCATGAAATTCGGTATTATTTTATGAGAAAGGTTAAAATAGGAAGATAAAAATGAGAAGAGTGAGGAATAATTTGTGGCCACATAAAAACTCTTAAAAAATTTCAAAAAATTAATATAAAAAAATTATAACTCAAAATATAAAAAATGCAGCGCTCGCACAGGGCGCACATAACAAAATGCACGCGCTGACTAACATGGCGCGCTCGCGCAGGGCAAAACTAACAAATGCACGCGCTGACTAACATGGCGCGCTCGCGCAGGGCAAACATAACAAATGCCCGCGCTGATTTGTATATGGCGCGCATAATATTTTACAATCACCTAATTATTAGGTTGATTACTTAGTTTAAGGGATTGGGAATTTACCGGGTGTCACATTCTCCCCTCGTTTAAACGAATTTCGTCCCGAAATTTAGGAGACGTTGCTGGCAGAAGCCATGCTCTGAAAGAGGTGTGGGTATTTCTTGCGTATTTGGTCTTCTCTTTCCCAAGTGAATTCAGGCCCACGCCTCGAGTTCCATTGAACCTTTACTAACTTGATTTTGCTCCTGCGTAACTTTTGTTCTTTCCAATCGGTTACTGCTATAGGTTCTTCTACGAAGTGCAGCTGTTTGTCGATGTGAATCTCTTCCAACGCAAAATCAACGTTTCGTCAGATAAGCACTTTTTGAGGTTGGACACATGAAACGTATCATGAACTCCACTGAGTTCGGCGGGTAAACGGAGTTTATAAGCAACCGGACCGATCCTTTCCAGGATCTCAAATGGTCCAATGAAGCGCGGATTCAACTTTCCTCGCTTGCCGAAACGGGGGACTCCTTTCCATGGAGAGACTTTCAAAAGTACTTTATCCCCTTACTTGAAATTCCAATGGTTTCCTTCGCACATCTGCGTAGCTCTTCTGTCTGTCGCGCGCTGTCTTAAGGCGATCCCTTATCTGAAAAATCTTGTCTGTTGTTTCTTGGATCAATTCTGGACCAGTCATTTGCTTGTCACCTACTTCAGCCCAGCACAGTGGGGATCTACACTTGCGCCCATACAAAGCTTCGAACGGCGCAGCCTTAATGCTTGTGTGATAGCTGTTGTTGTAAGAAAATTCAACCAATGGGAGATGAGTATCCCAGCTACCTTCGAAATCGATTGCGCACGCGCGTAGCATATCTTCCAATGTCTGGATTGTTCGCCTCGCTTTGCCCATCCGTTTGAGGATTGATATGCCGTACTCATGTCAAGACGAGTACCTAAAGCCCCTTGTAACGATCTCCAAAACCTTGATGTGAAACCGACTATCTCTATCAGAAATGATGGACACTGGGACTCCATGTTTTGAAACTACTTCTCGAATATACAGTCGGGCTAACTTTTCCATCTTATCGGTTTCCTTGATCGGCAGGAAGTGCGCTGACTTAGTTAGCCGATCCACAATAACCCATATTGTGTCATAACCCCCAGGTGTCCTTGGCAGTTTGGTGATGAAGTCCATAGAGATTTGTTCCCACTTCCACATGGGAATTTCTGGCTGCTGAAGCAACCCTGATGGTTTCTGGTATTCAGCCTTCACCTTCGAACACGTCAGGCACTTACTGACATACGTCGTGATGGCGCCTTTAAGATTGGGCCACCAATACAGCGTTTTTAACATCTTGGTACATCTTGTCTGCGCCAGGATGTACGGAATACCGCGTCTTGTGAGCTTCGTTTAATACTTGCTCGCGCAATCCTCCCTTGAGAGGGACCCATATGCGGTTAGCGAAATATAGATTGCCGTTCTCTTTAAGTTCCAAATTCTTAACCATACCCCCAAGCATTCGTTTTTAACAAACTCTGGTTCAAGGCTTCTTGCTGAGCGTCTCGGATGCGGGTAGAGAGATCTGCGTGAATGGTCAACCTTAGAGCCTTGACTCGTAGCGTTTTTATTCGCTCCTTCCTACTTAGCGCGTCTGCTACCACATTCGCCTTTCCAGGGTGGTACTTAATTTCACAATCATAATCATTCAACAACTCCACCCATCTTCGTTGCCTCATGTTTAAATCCTTTTGATCAAATATAAGTTGAAGGCTCTTGTGATCCGTAAAGATTATACACTTTGTACCATAGAGGTAATGGCGCCAAATCTTTAGCGCGAAGACAACCGCTCCAAGTTCTAAATCATGCGTTGTGTAGTTCTTTTCATTGGTCTTGAGTTGGCGTGAGGCATACGCTATGACTTTGTCTCGCTGCATAAGGACACATCCAAGTCCCTGATGTGAAGCGTCGCAGTAAACAACAATGTCATCCATCCCCTCGGGCAAAGACAAAATTGGCGCACTACATAACTTCTGTTTCAACATTTGAAATGCTGTTTCCTGATTTTCGCCCCAAACAAACTTCTTGTCTTTCTGAGTTAGCGCGGTCAGAGGTAGAGCTATTTTGGAGAAGTTCTCAATGAAGCGTCGATAGTAGCCAGCTAGTCCTAGGAATTGCCTCACCTCAGTTGGGGTTTTTTGGCGCTTCCCAGTTTTCGATGGCCTTGACTTTGGAAGGATCAACGTGTATTCCTTTCTCGTTTACAACGTGACCGAGAAAGTGAACTTCTCTAAGCCAAAACTCGCACTTGGAAAACTTCGCATACAACTTTTCTTTCCTCAACAAATCCAAAATCAATCTCAGGTGTTGCTCATGCTCGGCCTTGGTCCGTGAGTAAATCAGAATATCATCTATAAACACAATCACAAACTTGTCCAAGTATGGTTTGCACACGCGGTTCATCAGATCCATGAACACAGCCGGCGCATTAGTTAGCCCGAAAGGCATCACTAAGAACTCATAATGGCCGTATCTAGTTCGGAAGGCTGTTTTCGGCACATCTTCCTCATGGACCCTAAGTTGGTGGTATCCTGACCGTAGATCTATCTTCGAATAATAACTGGATCCCTGCAACTGGTCAAATAAGTCGTCAATCCTCGGTAAGGGGTACCGATTCTTGACTGTCAGCTTGTTCAGCTCCCTGTAGTCAATACACATTCTGAACGAACATCCTTCTTCTTAACAAACAGTACTGGAGCTCCCCAAGGTGAAAAGCTTGGGCGTATGAAACCCTTATCCAATAGTTCCTGTAACTGATTGGATAGCTCTTGCATCTCAGATGGAGCTAATCGATAAGGCGCTCGAGCTACTGGCGCAGCTCCTGGGACTAAATCAATACGAAACTCGACTTGTCGCGGCGGCGGCGGTAATCCGGGTAAATCTTCAGGAAAAACTTCTGGAAATTCGCGCACTACTGGTAAGTCTTCAATTCTTCGCTCATCTCCTTTCTTCTCTACGACATGCGCCAGGAAGCGTAGCACCCTTTCCTTAGGCACTTCGCGCCTTTAGGCACGAAATCAGTTTCGTCGCAACTCCCCTTCTTTCCCCTTGAATTACCAAGGTTTCCTCCGTTCAACAGTGGGATCCGAACCTGCTTCTCATGGCAAATAACTTCCGCGCGGTTCTCGACTAACCAATCCATACCTACCACAATGTCAAAACTTCCCAAGTCTATTGGCAACAAGTTAATATTTGAACCCGTGACCTCCCATGACTATAACACATTGTTCAGTTCTTTCGTTCGCGCATAACTGCCTACCATTGGCTAGTTCTATAGTATAAGGCGTGTCTAGCTACTGGTTGCTAGGCCTAGGGAGTCTTTAAACTCAGCGGATATAAACTTAGGTCAGCGCCAGTATCAAATAGACAGATGCAAAATGTCCGTTAAGCAAAAACGTACCGGTTACCACATTCGGCTCTTCTTTAGCTTCGCCTGCGCCGATCACAAAAGCTCTCCCGCGAGCTTGGTTCCCCTTTTGCGGGCAATCCCGACTAAAATGCCCTGGCTTCCCGCATGCGTAGCAGTTGTCGCTTGCTCCAGCTTCTCTGACACGGCAATTCATCGTCTTGGCCCTGGTCTGCCACATTTGGCACATTCGATTCTTGCGCATTCACCCTCGTGGTGATACTTGCATTTGCTGCACCAAGGGCGAGGCCCGCTGTATCCTTTTCGTGGTGGCTCCGCGGCCTGAATCGCGTAAACCCTTGCGCTTTCCTGCTTCTTGAATGGTGGCTGCTTGGAGTCGGACCCTCGGTGGTGAGAGTTCCATTTCCTCTTGGGATCAGAGGTTCGCTGCTCGATTCCGCGCGTAGTCAACATACCCGCACGGACCGTATCCCTTGTAAGGGTGATGGCCCGCGCTACCGCCTCATCAAAGGTTGGAGGCGCTGCGGCGTTGAGCGGAACCCTAACAACAGGAGGTAACCCAAAAATATACCTCTCGATCTTCTTTTCCTCCGTGTTTGCCATGTCTGGTACCAATTGGCAAAGTTCGTTGAACCGGTTGTTGTAGGCGTCGATATCCGTTCCTACCATGGTGTGGTTCCAGAATTCCTGTTGTAGACTCTGGATTTCTGCGCGAGAGCAGAACTTTCTCATCATCATCTCCTTCAGTTCCTCCCAGGTCTTGTGGAGAGCAACTTCTCGCCCCAATGTTTTCGTTTGAAGCTTCCACCAAGACGAAGCTGCCTCTTGGAACATGCAGGTCGCGTAAAGGACCTTCTGGTTCTCACTACATCCGCTAATGGAGAGAACTGTCTCCATCTTGTCAATCCAGTTGTAGAGCCCAATGGCCCCTTCGGTTCCCTTGAATGGCCAAGGCTTACAGGCCATGAATGTCTTATAGGAGCATCCTTTGTCCAAGGCTCCTGATTCGGGTTCTGGGGTCTCATTCTGACGACCCTGACTTGATTCGGCCTTGCTGGCCTCATGTGTTGCGATTGCTTGCGCGATTATTTCCGCGAGTTCCTCGGGTGTCATGGTAATTCCTTTGGCTTTAGTTGGAGGCATTCTCGATTTAAAAGAGTGAAAATATATCAGACTTAGCGCATGTACTCTGAGCACATAATGTTATCATTATTTACTAGACACTGTGTGACCTGTGTTCCTAAGTGTGTGTATAGTTTCTTTTGAAAATATTTTCTTTGAAAAATATTTCATGCGATTCCCCAACGGTTATAGTCTAGGTTAAAACTTCTTTTCCTAGTTCGCTATAACCAGTGCTCTGATACCAATCTGTCACACCCGGCCCTGAGCGGCGGAAACAGCCGGGCGCGCACGAGTGGGGGATTGATAATTAAGCACGGGCCATTTCAAACATTCAAAGATTTTCATTGCGCATGAAAATTTTAATACAAATACATTACATTGATTAAAAATTACATAAAAACATCCAAGTATAAAAACTGTTGAAGATTTCCACGCCATATCCCCTTGCGCGGCGGGGAACAACCACGCGCATCGAAGGGATAGAACTAAATCTTCCAAAAAGCTAGTTTTAGATGTTCAGCGTGAGGTGCTCTAAGTGTGACTCCATGCGCTACCTAGTTATCTCCTGAAAGACACGTAAAAACATTTGAATCAGTATAAACTGAGTGAGTTCACAAGTTTTAGTAACTTGATAAATCGTATTGCATCATAATCTTGATACAAATCATTCTGAAACATAATTCTGATAGCATCATTAAAAACACATGCTTGGTAAAACATAGTTCTATCAACATATTCTGATAAAATCGTTCCGCGGGTTACGCGCGAACATTTCTGGGAACTGTGCTCGTCTATGCAAAGTGGCGCTGCCACTACGAGTTAAAATAAGTAATACCGTCCCGCGGGTTACGCGCGAACGTTTCAGGAAAATGTGCTCGTCCATGCAAAGTGGCGCTGCCACTACGAGCTAATCAATAATTCCGTCCCGCGGGTTACGCGCGGACGTTGTGCCGGAAAACAAGGCGCTCGTCCATGCAAAGAGGCGCGACCCCTACGAGCGGGCTCAAACCCATAGTACTGCCCCATGACCATACTAGGCACTCGTCCATGCAAAGAGGTGCGACCCCTACGAGTGGGTGGATCAAACCAGCAGTCCCTACCCTTAGAGTTCCAATGGTAAAGTGATCACTTACTCGAGTTCTAGCGCACATACATCGAAAACCTTAGATAACCGTTTGCATTGCTCATCATGAAACATAACTTAAACACATAATCGCTTGCATAGCTTGTAAGTATACCATGATAAAACATATTTAAGTACGTGTCCCTCGCCCCGAAAACAGTTTAAAAATAGTGAAAACAGTGAAAATAGGGGCTGTGAGACTCACCTGTGGTTCTTGTTAAGGGATTAATCGAGATTCGGGTTTTCTTGGTGTTGGCCTCGGAATCGAAGGTCTAGAATACGATTAAATAACAAGAAGTATATATATTAAGATCAAGAAATAGGAGAATATAAGGTTTGGAAAGTAGATCTCAAGTTTATAACCTCGGCTTACCTAGTAACTGGAACGGAATCGAAATAACGGATGCTCGGGAGATGATTAGTGCAAGTTTGCAGTTCTTTGAAGTGTGTTTTGAGTGATAATTTAGGTTACATATTTATAGGCAAACTCAAGGGAACACAATCCCTTGCTTTAGGGGATTGTAATCTTTTCATATCTAGGTGTAATGATGATAAAGTATGGAAATTATTATTGTTTATTGTTTATTTAAAAGTGGAGGAGTGGACAAAAGATCTTGATTTGATTTGGACAGGACATGCAGGTCTGGGGTTGGTGAGAATAGGGTGGCTGACAGTTGACTTTTCATGTTTCAGTGTGCTTTTTCAGGTACTTTTGTCAGTGTACAGTAAAAAGTGGAAAATCTCTGAAACACGCTACTGTTTCCTTTTGGGCGGGAGTAATCTCCTTATGTCTGGAGATAGACTAAGTGTTCTGTGCGCATCACTTTGTGCGCATAGCTTTCTGCGTGAAGGACATTTCTTTGCTGCGGGTAGGTGCGTAACCTTCTCGCAGTTAGGGATATTGAGTTTCATTTGTAGATTCTCCAGGTGGTCTTGGTATTTCAACATAGTGATCAGTCATGTTGAAGTCAATTCCATCTTGGAGCTTCAGACAAACTAGCTCTCAATGTTCCCGCCATGCGGGGAGGTTAGTTCCCTTCCGCACGCGCATAAACAATTTAGGATGCACTCGCCT